>NC_047664.1:4547974-4552974 GCF_011762505.2 Arvicanthis niloticus
AGCTATTCTCTTAAAAAGCTGCATTGCCTCCTGTAGGAAAGTAGTGGAAGATCAAGCAGAGAGGCCACTTGCTATCTAAGGATGGAGAAGGCTTGAAGCTAATTTAAAGATTGGAGCTATTAATAGCCAATTAGAACTGCCAAGGCTTTCAAGTACAGTGGAAGTTTAGAATAGTTAATCTCAGCATTCAGAAGACTATCAGATAAAGGAAGGAATTTATCCCTGAGTGAGTGTGGTCAGGATCCTGACAGGATGGTGTCAGGCTATTGCACCTTAAACTACCTCACTGTTTAGAGGTCAGCAGTGGGTTGCAAGGGTCAGTGGAGTCCATTTGTTCTGCTTTGCTTGTAGACTTGTAATATTTAGTGTTAGTTGTTCAGAATAAAACTAAGATGGCTCTGTAACCATGGAAAATTGAGCTCACTCAATATCTAGACACTGACAGGTATGAAGTTATAGATTATTTTTTTTAAAGAATTTTTTATTTTTAAAAAGAATTTTTTATTTTATGTATGAGTACACCATAGTCTCTTCATGCATACCAGAAGAGGGTGCTAGATCCCATTACAGATGGTTGTGAGCCACCATGTGGTTGCTGGGAATTGAACTCAGGACCTCTGGAAGAACAGAGTCAGTACTCTTAACCATTGAGCCATCTCTCCAGCCCCAAAGTTATAGATTCTAAATAAGGTCTGTAACTTGCTTCAGCTTATAAAACAGCCACTACTTCCCTCTGTCTGGTGTTCACTCTGAGAGTGTATATACCTTAGTGTCAAGGAAGACAGGAGACTAGATCAATTACAGCAGTCTGGAGTTTGAGGTTGGGAGGGGGGATTGTTTTGTTTTGTTTTGTTTTAAATAAAAGATACATTGGGATAAATGGGGGAGGACCCAACTAGGCAACTTTGGTGAATTTATTTGGTGTTAATTTAATTTGGATGATAAAATTTCATTTTCTCTCTGGGGGTTAAGAAACTATGTAATTTAAAAATACAAACCCAAGAAATAGGGATTCGAATGTAATTTTTTAATTGTTTCATATTCTCCACTTTTGTCTTATGCTTATAGTAGTTTGTAGTGAGAGAATACAAGATAGATAATTATATTTCTAAAGAAAATCACACTGATTATCTGGACTTCACTATTTAAAATATTAGGAAATCCTAAGCACGGTTAACAGGAAAGAGTCACCTGACCTATTGCTGACCACCTGACTGTTGATGTCCTCTAACTAGCTGCAGGTCATCATGCTCACAGCATGGCCTCAGCTTCCAAGGTAACTGAGCTGTGCTGTGGAAGATGTGTGTGGAGGGGGTTAAATGCAGTGGCCAACAAATACAGGAAAGAGATAAATGAGAAAGGGAAAAAGTAGGCTGTGATGTCAGAGGCACATCAAACTGGCTTAGTCTTGTTGCTGAGCAAGGGCAAGGAGGTGGATCTCAGACACCATCTTCTGAGTTTAGTGAAGTCACCTGCTGGGATGGGGAGAGGAAGAAAGAAGGCAGGATGGTGACAGTACCTTACAGAGGGCACACAAGATCCTTGTACCAGCCCCTTTCACTAGGCCAGAACCATAAAGCTATCAGCAGCCTGACCCAAGGGACGTGTGGGAGAAAGCCAAAGACTTTTTTATGAGGATATATCGACATCTATGCCACCATAACAGATCATCCAGAAGAGTCCCTGGATAACACCTGGCAGAGGGTTTGGAGCAGAGACAGCGTTGGGAAGAGGGTCCTGGGGGACTGTGGCGTTCATTTGGCAGAGGGCCTTGTCAGAAGCCAGCCTCCATGCAGAGTGCAGCCTTGTGCTCCATACAGCCTTTGCCTTCGGCTTCTGAGGGGACCTTTCTCTTCCTGTTCCCCTTTCAATTAAATGAATTAATTACCAGGCATTTAACTTTTGCCAGACTCTTTCATTACACCCGGAGTTGGTGCTGAGCGGCAAAGGGAAGTAATAACATTCGCAGTGAGGGGCAAATCCTGTTAATGAACAAATTAAAGTTCAAACAGTGATTCAAGTTCACAACCTCTCTGTGGCTCCTCTCTTTAATAAGAGTTGTACATGTTACTTTCTGGCTCTTCCTCCCTTTATTACTTTTTAAGCTTTTCATCAATACTGCTGGGGCATATTTGAGGCTCCCAACCTTTCAGCCCCGACAATGACTCGAGCAGTTATAATCCTGTCTTAATTTGGCAACTTTTGTAAAACACATAAAGGGCTCAGGGTCACCTTTGGTCACCAAGGCCCTGGGATCCTGTAGCTTTTACCTCCTGCCAGGACTGTGGGTTTCGTGGGCCACACCTCAAGTATTCCAGCCCCCACCCTCCCCCCACAGTGAGGCTCAGATGACTTAATCCTTCCACCACCACCTGTCACCCTCTCCTACGGCCAGGCCATGAGTGACTGCCACCCTACTGGTTCCAGCCATCGGTTCCTCCCAGTAGTGGATGTGCAGTAAGGAAGGAAGCCAGCTCTAAACTACAAGTTAGGAACCTGGATAGGGGACCAGGTCTGCGGTAGGAGGGATGCCTGAACCATTCCTTACCATGTGCTTCTGGCCACGCTAGTGGCACCTGCTTATCCTTCTGGACCCAGTGTCCTTAGTCCTGGAAGAAAAGCCTGGGAAGGGTCTGGTGTCCATCTGTCTCTGTCTCTTGTCTCTCTCTATCTCTCTCTCTGTCTGTCTGTCTCTCTCTCTTTTGTACTGTGGATTGCGTGGGGGTCCTTTCCACCTCAGTGCCTGGCTTCTCACCACATCCCCTGAGTGTGGCTAGATATAATCACCATGACAACTGCAGTCTATAAGCATACAGATAATAGAGATGAAATAGACAAAAGATTAGCATGCCATGAGAAGTACAATAAGTTTCTTATTTAGCATTTAGATAACTGTCTTTCCTTCGGAGCAAGCTTCAAAGTTGAAGCCAGTTTAGACCAAGAGGATTAATTCTTTCTCCCGCATGCTTCATTGAATCTCTCATTACCAAACTTTGTCTGTATTGATGTAAGATTTGATTGAAGATTAGAGCATTTAGCGAATCTTGCTTTTCTGCATGTATCAGGGTCTTTCAAGCACAGATCACGGTGCCCAGTGGTCAATACCCTTACTTTTATCCAGTGTCTGCTTCATTTAAACTTAATCAACTCCATCAATGAACTGGAACAGGGAAACGTCCCTGTGGTAAGAATGTTGTGCTTTTGTGGGATAATTCTTTGCTCTTTCCAGATCTGTTGGCGTTAAACCCAAAATTGCACTATGATGAACTTTTTTTTTTAATCAATATGATAATGACAATTGGGCCTGAACACTCTGGTAGTTCTTATCATACAGCAGGATCTGGCCCCCATTACCCAAACAACTTGTGGTCCTGCAGTATGCTGACTCCTTTTGTGTGGCTTTAATGCCTTTTCTTTCCTGACATTGAATATTGCTCAGGCTAGAAAATGATACATCTTTGTAGGGAAGGCTCATATGTCACAGCCAGAAAGTGAGGCAGACCGATTGGCTGTGTGAATTATCTGACTTGCCGCAGTGAATTATTTGCACTGTTTCCCTTCCTAGTCAACAAGTTCCTAAGGTATAGTAGAGATCAATCAAAGCTGACAGCCTTCGTGTGAAGGCTTTACTGTGTAAATCTGCTGCACTCGTCCTGGCCGTGCAGGCCCTGGCATCTGTATATCATTTTTATACTACTACCAGTAGAGCAATTTCAAAAGTATTTGCAAGGAAAATGCGTGTCCCCATCTGTTCCTGGAAGCATAAATGTGCCACCTTCAGAGGGTTTTCACTGGTAATCATATCTTTAATGATCAACAGACTAGTGATATATACCTTTCCATAAAATGGGGTTTTCTTCATTTTATTGTGATTGGCTAGAATAAACAGCTTTTCCATATGTTAGGGAGATAAAATATAAGATTAGCAGAAGTCGTTTGTTGGATAGTAAACAAAAGAAACAATTCATTCCAAGTAATCTTTGAAAAGAAGCAACGACAAAATTAAGTTGCAATAACAGCATCTGAGCCCCACATCGGGAAACAGACCCCAGTCCTTCTTGGAAAGGAACCGTTTAAGGGCAGAAATGCAGACGCTTCTAGGGGGCTCTGGTGGTTTGTTGTGGAGCCAGGGGAGGGAGAGAAGCAGTGAGGGAGGGAGGTAGAGCTGCAATAATAGCTGCTTGCTCTTTCTGTCTCTCTTGCAAGGGTCTGTTTCCCCACTCCCATTTCTCCCCCACTCCTTGGAACACCTCCTCCCCACACCCAGCATCATGGGTAGGTTATTGGGTGGTGTTGAAGCAGGAGGATGCTCCCCTCCTGGTTTTCTCTTCAGGTCTTAGAGACCAGTGGAGATCATCAGAGCACTTTAAAATAAGCCCAGATTCCCACAAAGGAGATTTTTCTTCTCCCACAGAAGAGGGAGACCATAAAGGCTTGGGGATCCTGAGGAGATCTCCCAGGCACACAAAGCTCTTAGAAATCCCTCCCACCTGTGTAGGTCACAGTCTACAGATACCTGTCAGAGCTGCCCATGTCTCCTTCCTTACTCCTGAGCGCTGAGTTTGCTGCACAGGGCCAGGGCTCCCTTTCCCAGCACAACTCCTTTCAGCTTTGGGGAGCCACTTTGGCCAAATCTGGGATCTTTTCCCTCGTGATGACCTGTCAGAAGTCTCCAGTTCCATTTGTCTTGAGAGCCAGGAGAGAATTTTTAGTTATAGGGCAGTAGGATTTCAACAATACCCTAAGCCTTGTGCTTGTCAGAAAACAGGTACAAACTGTTTTCCTACAAATAACAGTTGAGAACCAACGGGACCATTCTCTACAAGCATAAAACACAGATCCAGCCAGTGGCTTGTGGTTATGCCTTTTCCTGGTATGGACTCTTACAGGCGGTTTTTAGAATGGGGGATGAAGGAGCAGGGAGCTACCCCCTCCCACTTCCACTCCTCCTCCATTCCATAGAATTCTTTGCACCACAGAGGGTGCTTTTTTGCAGTAGG
>NC_047664.1:4557974-4645474 GCF_011762505.2 Arvicanthis niloticus
ATCCTGTGCTCCAACTGGCCGTCCTCAGCCTCTACCAGTCATAGAGAATCCAAGTGGATCCAGTTTGTCTTTCATCCTATTGTGTGGATCAGACTAAAAACCATGGCTCTTGAGTATAAATGACCTCTTTGGACAAATCAGAAAGCTGGTTTGAAGCAGCTCACTTCCACTCAGATCTCAGTGTCTTCAGTTTAGGGCTGACAAATTGTGCTGCACAGAGCTTGGAAACAGAGGTTCCCTTGACAGACAAGGAGCACAATTATCACAATATGATGAAGGAGTATCCGTGAGTGCGTACTGCACCGTTAATTACTGTCCTTTTTCTACAGGCTTCTAATGTGAGGAAAAACACAGAATGACAAGTGTGGGAAAGAGCAAGCACTAAATTACTGTCAGAAAAATAAACGGAGCAGCACAGTGGTGCTCAGTGATTTACGGGGGCAATTAGTCACCACCCCACGGCGCTGCTGAGGACGCCTGGCAGCAGACACATCGGGCCCAGAGGAGGAAGAGGCTCTGCACTAAGCTCCAGATGACTTTTCGAACAAGAGCGAGACCATGAGCACATGAGGTTCTGTGTGTTCATTCTGGGTGTCTACCTTCACACTCCTCACCAGCTTGATAAATAAAGAGACTTCTAGTGCAGTGTTACGGTTCTGTGTGTTCAACACCCCCAGCCGCAGCTTTCTTCTCTCAAGCTGCCCATCCCTTAAGACCCCCCCCCTTTCCTATTGTCCTATGGCATTCTTCTTGCATCCTTCCAGCCTGCTCCACATTTGTTAGAACAACGTGGTGCTAAGGAATTTAATCCAAACCTTCTCTGACGAAATTTGATGTGAAAAAGGGGCCACAAAACAGGAAATGAGATGATAAACTTCCCAACGTTTGCACACACGTTCATTACCAATGCATTGTCTGTACATATGTAACGACACGTTGTTTATTTGGGTATAATTAATTGGTGTAGATTCCTTTACAAATATCTACTATCAAAAGAAACCTAGCATGGCAGATGAGAGATCTACAGAGAGACAAAGACCACGGTGACTAAAGGCCACATCTGAGTGGGGACAACAGCAAAGCTGTGTAAGGAGTCCTCGTACAGGTGACCAGAGGACATTGCCATCTCACGCCCAAAACACCTGCTCTGTCAGGAATGTGTTCAGTGACTCCGAACAGTTTGAGATTGTGTCCCAACACACTTGCTTTTGGCTTTCAACCTGAAGTCCCAAAGAGGCAGAACCATGCTGATGACCTGGGTATCCAGTGCGCCGTTCAGCGGGAATCTGAACTTATTTCTCTCCCTTCCTCTCCCCTCCTTGCTCTTTTCTCTTCTCTCCATTCCCCTTAGCATGGTGTCACTGTGTAGCCCAGGCTGGCCTTGAGCTCTCTACTCACCTTTAGCCCTACCACAAACAGCGCTAGAGGTAAAGTTATGCACATGTCAGTTAGACACCGCATGTCTACTAAGAAATATTAAAAAGGGAGGAACTGCAGCTTTTCTTGGTATTTTCCTCCACATTATTAAGTCATTTCCCCCTTGAATTTTATAAGCACACACTTTAAAAAATGTTAATAACATGCACTAAGATTCGCTGTAGAATCACATTTCACAACCATAGTCACACTGGTTCTCTCTTCCCCTGTAACAATGAACGCAAAGCCAACCATCAAGGGAGATGGATACGTTTCTCTGCAATATTTCAGGCATATGAAATTACTCAAATCTTACGCAGATGCCAGAAATGGTGTAATTAAAAAGGTCCGTCAATGCACAAAACCCATTTTTAAAGGCATCATGCAGTTCCCAGATTCTCTTTCCCCCAAAGTCATGTTGTGGTTTCTGTAGAGAGACAAACTGAAAACGCCACCCACTTTTTTTTTTATAAATGATATTTAAGGTATAAAATCTCCGCTTTTATGATACACTTTGTCGTTTCTTTGATTTAGGTGGAACATCCTGAAAATACTACCTCTATAAGGGCCACATTTTTATATACATATTATTTTTATTTAGGCATTATGTCTAAACAGAATTTAAGGAGGAGTGAAAATGACATTGGCTATTATAGTTATTTCTTGATTAAAATGCTAGCCTTTTGTATCCAGATTTGAATATCTACAAATCACAAAACTTCCATACTTTTCAAAGAGAGGACTTGGGTTGAATGAAAAACGAAGGCTGGAACCTTTTCGTGTGTATGTTTGTATAGAATATTTATGCAGTATTCTGACTTGGCTATAATCTATAATTCTTGGCTATTATTTCAGTTGCAACAATAATTTTTAGATTAATGGTTATAATTTTAGTAAGGCACACATGAAAAGTTTTATGTTCCTGCTTGAAAGGAGGATCATTAAATATTCATTATTACTACTCAAATTAGGTGTCAGGCTCTACATAACAGTTACCCATTATCATCTCACTAGTTTAGATTCAGCAGTAAGTGAATGGCAGGCAGCGTGTGGCTCAGAGCAGTGGAGTAATTGTAGGGGAGGGCTGGGCAACAGGAAGAAAAGTGATTTTAAAACCTCATTTGATATACTTATGTTGACAAATTATTTAAAGGAATTACTGTATCATCAGTAAACATGTTTATGTGTTGGGATGGGATCCTGCAAGAATTTGCTTCTAGCTGCTTAATTACCCCATGATGGTGAAAAACATGTTTCTTCAAATAGGAGGAAAACACTCAGATCCAAAGGCTGAGCTGTGGTAGTCAAGTGTGCACACCTAACTTCATCGTGAGGAAAAGCGCCTTTGCTTTTTACAATGAGCCCTCTCCATCTGTCACCAGATAGACTTATCAGGAACAAAAATGTAAAACAGAGTTTTATAAATATTGGGATGCACATATATAGAGACAGTGTCTTATCAGTCTATTTTGGAAAGATGCACAAAGAAAATAAACGCAATTATATTTTAATACAAAAGAATATTTTTGTTTTTTCCTTTTCACATACCTTGATAGTTCAGTTAGGTGAGAACATTGAGAGAGCCACGTGTTGTTTAAAACAAATCTTTCCATATTACTCAGTAAATTTAAATTGGTTCCTTTTCCATAGTAAATAGCCATAAACTTGATTCCGATCACATGTAACTTTAGAGTTTTTGTCTTAAAGGATCAGATTGTAGCCTATGAGCAAATGCAGTTCTGCATTTTTTCAACACTGCATCTGGACTCTTCATAATGATGGTTTATTTTATTTTTTCTGCACTGAGGAGGAAAAAGAATATATAGGTCCATGAATCAATCTAGGTAATGGGGAAGGTAGAAGTAATAAATAATACAGTAACAACCCTAAACTAATGAGCTGTTGCTAAGGTACATTTCATAGGCTCATCCTCTATATAAAAGTCACTAATGACCCCTCGGTGTAATCAGATGATAAAGCTTTGCCATAAGGCAACACCTGTGCAATTAGAACTGCAGATTCCTTTGCACGTTTCATTAATTTCAGGATTTTGTAAAGGCACAATGACTACACTAATAATCTAGTCTACTTGACTCCATGTCTACTGGAAACAAAGTATCTAATTAGATAAAGGTAATTAATTAGAGATAAATGGAGCTAATCAGGCTCGGTTAACACTAATTCTCTGAATTAAGACATTTTGGGACACCTACTATCCCGCTGGCTTTGATATTCTACATAAAGTGTAAGTTCTAGAGGGATCAGGAATGCTGGCGTTTGAGAACTGAGCAGTCTTTTGATGGTGTATTTAGGCATCTGAGGCTGAAGAGTTTTCTTTCATATTGTGCTTTTTTTTTTTTTAATTAAAACCACTGTTCTCTTGTGCTTAAAGAATTCACTTTGTAGTTCTTCCAATCTGTGCTAGTCTCCACATAAATTTTAATAACCTTTGCTATCATTTTTATGTCTAGCCCACCAATGGAAGAAAAGTGCAAGGTGCTCTGGCCCTTAAATAGAGACTTAACTTGTTACATTAAGGAAATGTCAACACTATACCCTAAAATTCTGCATTACTTTTTTTTTTTTTGAAACAGAATTTCAAAATTAGATTAAAAAAAGAAAAGAAAAAAAAAAAACTGTTGTCTTGGTTGTCCTCTGAAGATCAGACTGTCCTTGAACTCAGAGATCAACCTGCCTCTGCCTCCCAAGTGCTGGGATTAAAGGAATGAGCTGACACATCTCAAAATTTTGATCCTCTAACTAGAACAAATGCCTAAATTTTTGATCCTTTAGTTCTGATTCTTTAAAGAGGACAAAACTCTTTTCACTTTGTTGCACGGTGTGTTCTTCGACTGGGGAAATAAGAGGCTTTGAAGTAGGAAGTTGTGTGAATTCAAATTCTGCCTTGTATTAAGTGAGCAGCCTTGGGAGGTTGCTTAACCTTGCTTATTTCTCTTGATTGGAGATGCGAATAAGGGGATAGTGAGATGGCTTGGCTGCTAAGAGCACTGACTGCTCTTCCAGAGGACCTGAGTTCAAGTTTCAGCACCTATACCCTCTTCTGACCTGCAGGTGTACATGCAGACAGAGCACTCGTACACTGATGAAAAACAAAAGAGAAAGAAAATGAGAGAAAGAACTGGAATAATCCTGATATGGGTGATAGTGACAGTCTCAGGAAGGTTTGTCCTGTGAGTGCTGAGTGCGGTAACTATGAAGCTTGTCTGTTGTTGGCCCAGAATGAACATGCAGCTCAGATCACATCAGACTGACTACAGAATAATCAGCAACATTTCACTTTTCTCAGTCTCACAGCAGTCCCTGCATTGCATTTAAAGACTCCGAATGGCAAATATTAAAAGTTACTCCCAAGTAATCAGAAAAAAAAAAATGTACCAAATTCTCTATTGAACAATGTGAATTTATTTATTTACTTTTAAATAAAGAGAGGCTCCTTTTTCTGTGATAATTCCAACTATGTTAAGTTGACACACAAAACCAGCCAGTACATGGACTGACCATTGATTGAGGAAAGGAAGACAACCAGCTAAATCACATAATCCCAATGGCTAGCCTGGGCTCAACCACCACCCTTGCTCAAGGTTTCAAGAGCAAATGAGTAAAGCCCAGGTAGCAGAGGGATTTTTTTTCAAGTCTTTGCCCAAAACATTTTTGCTTCTGTCTTAGTGATTAAAAATAGATCCCATTGCCATGATCAGATTAGCGGAGGGGAATACCACTAGAAGGTGCAATGTAATGCAAAGAGGAGGAAAAAAAGGGACACTTTTTCAGCAACTGCAATTAACCAACCTAACCCACAGGATTTTCACTTTGCTGCTATGACCTCTCCATGGAAAACTCATGCTGACCTTCACTGCATACAATGACAGTTTAATGCTACGAAAGCCAGACATAAAGTCTTCAGAACACACAGCAGGCCTCTCTTCAGGATAGTCTTTGTCTCCAAATACAAAGATTCAGCGCAGGGCTCATTCCGCTCTAAAGTCAGCCAAAGGGTACCTACTGAGTTACTGTAAAAGTCCTACAGACCGGATGCTCCAGGACTACTCTGCTCTTCACAATTGTCAAATACATCGTTTGGCGTGTCTCCTCTGTCACGGTGGAGCTGAGGGGAATAGGACAGTGAGCAAGGCAAAACACATGGAGAATAAGATAATGGCTTCAGACCCAGCAGGTCTCAAAATTGTTGGAAAGAAAAGAGATGCTGGGTACCACCCAAAACTCAGATGGTGCAAAAGCTAATGGTGTTGTACCACCTGACATCTGCTGTGGGTCTGTCTTCCGAGATGAGGGTCCTCTTGGTGGGACAGAGTCACCAAGCAGACATCTAGGGGCAGGAATTGAAAAGGGTTTTGAAAAAGGGAAAGAGAAGTTACTAGGCATAAGAGCATAAGGAAAGCGAGTGCAGTTGAGAGTAGTTGGCACCAAGGCTAGCCATCCTGGAACAAAAGAGGACAGTAGGAGACAGATATGGCTGAATAAATGCTGTGGATGAGACATAGTTGTTTCGAATGCCTACATGATAGAGTCTTAGTTTACCAAGGAATCCACTTACGATCTTGATAACAAGGGAAGTTTTCCATAAAGAACATTGATTTGGTGATAAAACAAAGAAAAGAGATTAAGTTGAGTACTAGTCAGGAGACTACTGGCGCAGTCCAGGCACAGGTCCGGATGATTGAAACAGACTGAAAGAGGGTTGGCCACATCCCTGAGGCACCACAGAAGACAGATTTAATGCCTACCTCAAATGAAGGCATGTTTTGTAATGTATTTGGGAAAATATGTCCATTCCTGGTTTATCCATGGCAACTTGCCAAGAGGAATAATTATTTCAGTAGAGAAGACCAAACCAAAAGGTTGGTGAGATGGCTCGGTGTGGGAAAGCACTTGCCAAAAAGCTTGATGACTGGAATTCAAGTCCTGAAACCTACATGGTGGAATTAGTGATCAAGTGTGGGAGGGCCCATTGTGGGTGGTGCCATCCCTGAGCAAGCCAGGGGAAGCAAACCAGTAAGCAGCATTCCTCCATGGCCTCTGCCTCAGCTCCTGCCTCCAGATTCCTGCCCTGTGTGAGTTCCAGTCCTGACTTCCTTTGGTGATGAACAGCAATGTGGAAGTGTAAACTGAATAAATCCTTTCCTCCCAACTTGCTTCTTGGTCATGATGTTTTGTGCAGGAATACAGACCCTGACTAAGACAGTCCACCCTAGACATAGAACCATCTTGATTACCAGCAACTGACTGTAGAAGCACCCATAAGCCTGACTTAGCCAGGTTAGATCCTGGGCTAAGCCTACATGTTTAGAGAAAAGACAGCTTTAATGAGAAGTCTGCTGTATGTATGTTCCTGAGACCTTCAAGGACTGACATATAGGATGAATGCACACAGTAGTAAACAAAATAGGTAGCTATTGAATTAAACCAGAAGTCTCAAGGTTACTGGGAAAATGCAGATAGGTGACAGACAGACTAGACAATATCCCCTTTTGATCTCTGTAGAAACCCAGAGAACATAAAACATTTGGTTGTCAGCACTGAAGGATCACAAGTAGGAGGAGGATGGTGCAGAGATCAAAGAAGGCTGCTGAGCCATGGGAACCAGGAAGGTGGCTCAGATTCCATTCTTTTGGGTTGATGTAGATCAAAGTTTGACTCAGGACTTCTAGAGAAGGGTTAGGCTGGGGCTGGGGTCTGTGTGTAAAGAACAGCTGAATTGTGAGCTAATATGAATATCGAGAGAGACAAAGGGGACAGGAGCACATAGTGGGGACAGAGCCTGGAGGGAAGAGGGAACCCAGAGCCAGCTCCTTAGAAGGATAAGGTTGGAATAATGGTTAGTAAATTTAGTGCCATTCACAGTTTATGAAGGCTGTCTCATTTTAATGTAGTGGGCTAGTGATGGTCAGAATCATAAGTTTGCCTGTTTTGTCACTTACAAAATGGACAGAACTATTAGGGGAGTTAGAAATATTTTCATCCAATAAGATGGAGAATACATGATGTTTTCACCTGGTAGAGAGAACCCTGTGGCTGTGACTGAACCCGGCAATGGGGAGCTAACAGCCCCCAAAGAAAGCATCCTCAGGAGGACTGGGGTAAGGAAGATGGCCTGGAAGCTGGGTAGGAGTTACAGTGGATGGGGAGAGTACAAATGAGCGGAAAGGAAGGGAGCATTGCGGGGTGACCTCACGGGAACACTGGGGTGCCAGGTCTGAAAGGAAGGTAATGGTGATGAAAACACATTTGTAGATAAAAATTCTGTGTGACTAACTCCTTTGTGTGTGTTTATGTAGCGGGACCTTGTAACGGTAGTATAATTAGTTTGTTCTTAACTCCCCGAGGTCGCATTCGTGCATGCTTCTCACTACCACCCCAATGTTGTGGATTCTCCAATAAAACACACACATAGCCTTATGTTTAATATGCCCTAAGAAGCTCAATGGCTGGGCCACTCCCAAGCTTCCACGTTGCTAACATCTTGCCTCCGATACTCCTGAATTATCACTTACTAAAATCTGTATTTCATCTTTGCTACCCCCAGACTCAGTCGGGGAGGAATCCCTGGGGGGCCACTCTTCACGGGCTCTTACATGGCTGAACATTCTCTCCCCACTCTCTCCCTGTCAT
Organism: Arvicanthis niloticus; assembly: GCF_011762505.2. Classification (NCBI taxonomy): domain Eukaryota; kingdom Metazoa; phylum Chordata; class Mammalia; order Rodentia; family Muridae; genus Arvicanthis; species Arvicanthis niloticus. Next base: position 4,566,042 of record NC_047664.1, read on the forward strand.
GGCAATTCTAAAAACTTCTTCCCGTGGTCCCTTTGCCTGGGAAATCTAAAGTTCCGCCTCTGTCTCTCCACCCAGCCATTGGCCATAAGCAACTTCTATTCACCAATCAAAGCCAACTAGGGGGACAGGGACCCTCAGCATGGTACAGGCAGACCCGCGGGTTCCCTTGTAATTCTGGGAGCCAAATTAGCACAAATAACATTAGAACCAGTCCACAAACGGCCGAGAGGGCCTGTAGGGAGGGAAGACACTGAAATCAAAGTACATATTCACTTCTCCGCCTTGAGTCCAGTGCGAGGGAGCATCTCACCTTGAAGACGCTCATGCTTCCCAGTCCTGAGGGACTACTGCCAGGATTTCTTCCTTTCAGAGACTTCCTGGGACAAGTAACCTGCTAACTTAGTTCCTCAGACTTTCTTTATGTGCAAATGTTACACAAGAGTGGGGACAGACATTTGGGAACGTACCTCCGGGTCCACACAGTGTAGAGGAGCGGAATGGTTCCCATTTGCCTTACTCAGCTGCCTACAGGAGTGAGGTCCTGTGGGTAAATGAAACCCTTCTGTGACCCATCTGTAGTATTCCCGCAAACCTTCCAACATCTTGCTTCCCTAGACACCCTGCAGCGGCAGCAAGCTTCTTCCAGGCCTGTGATACTTGGAATGCTTCATTTAGACCTTGTCTGAGACATTTCTTCCCACACTTCCCCATTCCATGTCTACTCAAGCGAAGTCTGAGTGATGTTTCCTCAGTGAAGCCTTCCACCAGCTGATCAATGTCCAAATCTCTCCTGTGTCTTCCCTGGATTTATCTTGTTATAGAACCTAATCAAATGGAGAACATTTATTTGTGGACACAACTATGTGATCGTAAGCGTGGAAAGCAGAACTCCTTTTTAAGTCTCTTCAGTGTGCCTCACATCAGCTCTTAATAAATGTTCAGGTAAGGATTTGGTCTAAGGCTACTTCAGGCAAATTCCCCTCCTCTCGTTTCCCATGATCTGTGCTTGGTAGAGCATTGCCTGAGTTACTATCTTAGTAAGTAAGGCATAATCATAATAATTATGAGTCAGGTTTGGATTGCTTGGTCATTATTCTACCCCACAGTGAAATATCTTTATAAGTGAAAGGGTCTTTTGTTTTTACTGTATGTCCCTAGAAATGCCTTGAGTCCTGTTCTCAGTGTCTGAGAGAACGATGCACCAGACATCTGTGCACATGCACACACACACACACACACACACATTTATTTTTATTTTTTTTTTCAGGAGAATGCTCTGGCATTTATTTGTGTCTGGCTTTGGAGAATCATTGGAGACTGTCCAGTGGCTGTGAAGATCCATGGGGATGTCGGTTCCACACACCCTTGTCTTGGAGGCGCCACTTCCGCTTGCCAGAGATGCTTTCACATGAGCATCCTTCTGACTTAAGTTCAGGCTGTCATCAGATCTATTTTTTTTTAATGAGCTTATAGCCACTACCATTTCTTCAAGCTGCTCAGAAAAATGTCCCCAGAACTGAACCTGTACCTTTGAAGGCAGTACCATGTTCTTCCTTGTACTCTAGGATCTCAGAGAAGCCAGCAGCAGCTCTAATGTCCAGTGCCTCTTTAGGAATGAACTCTTCTTCCATTATACTCCTGGACACAGCAAGTTTAATCTTCAACTGGGAATTGAGGTGAGATAGATTGTACTAGGGTAGATAAATGGCTGTCAGGTCTTTAGCCTTGAAAGATAACATTCTGGATTCTCTTCCATGGAAGATTAATCCTTCCACGTAAAAGTAATATCAAAGGAAGAAGAGTCCTGCCTGAGTAAGCCACATGCCCAGAGCCCCAGTCAGAGCTTCCAGGTTAGTCTCTGTAAAACCAGTTCTTCCACCCTTTCCCAGTAGGAGCTGTGTCAGGGAGCAGCGCTTTTCCCATTGGTGTGGACTGACATTATCAATGACCTAATTCTAAAGGCCAGGCAGTGCCCCCCCCCCCCATCTGAGCTAAGGTCCCAAACATGGGACTCGGGTTCACCGAACATTTGGCTTGAGTGTCACATGACTTTTATCACACCCTGTCAGTTATTACAGAGCATTTGTGACTCAGTTGTATCCTCTTACCAAGGGGGGGGGGGGGGGAAAGAGGCTACTGTTTGGCAGAAACAGTGTTTATGTAAATATTTCCTTTTCACTCACTGGAAGAGCTCCATGAGCATTCTTATAAGCCAGCTTGAGAAAGAGAAAAAGCACGGTTCTGAGGGAAACTTAACTGCATTGTGGCTGCCAAATATTTAATATTTTAAAGAGGAAGTTCTAAAATTTAATAGATGGTTTTATTATTACTCTTTGTAATTAACCAGGGATGTACTTTAAACTGCTGTATTCTGGCTCTTGAAATGGGTTTTATGGTTTTCACTGGTGGGGGGGGCGGGGGGCGGGGGGAGACCCTCTGTCAGACTCTGGGCCTCTCCCTTGGTGTACATTATTATGGTCTCTTTAGAGACCAGTAAGCAATTTTGCTGTCACTGGTCTTGTTCAAATAGAGCATGTTTATCTGTGCAATACTCTTGGGAAAGGGTGTCAAAAAGGGATCAGCACACAGCAGCCGACACAGTTCCCACACACACCGGAAAAGCTCCTCACACAGCAAATGAACACATATGCTTCATTTTTTATGTGGCTGATAAAATGTTATATTATTAAGTCAAAAGAACACATTTGTCCCACCTAGGATACTCTAAGAGGAGCCCTCACTTTCAGTACAAACAAAGGCTCAACAGAAAATGCTCCAAGAAACCGGCTGGTTAGGACTTGAGAGAAAGCAGGCCTGTAAAATCTGTAAGATGACAGATTTTCTAGGGGCTATCAGCATATCCACGATCAATCCTCAGATATTTTAAAGTCCGAAAGGGCTACAGAGAAAACCAAACCTGTGTGGTGTTCGAATGTCTATACTGTTTTATTTCAAATGCTAAATTCTCATCCAGTCACTATGTCAGACCACAGCATCCATCCATTCATCCTTCAGCAAATAAATATCTAGCAACAATAAGTATGCACCAGGCTCTACTCTGGGCTTCAGAAGAGTATAAATACAGCGAGTGCTTGCTCCCCAGGAGAACGTATCTGGTGAGAACACGAGAGAAACAGGAAGACCTAATCAGAGACAGCACATTGCCCACACATACACTGAAAGACCTTGGGTTTTATGCTTACTGGGCGCTGGGTCCACCAGTCCGTGCCCAACGCTGCCACCCAGCAGCCAGATGACGCTGGGTACACAGCAAAACGTATTGGCTAAATGAATTAGGGGTGGAACTAAACTTAAAAATGAGTACAGTGGCTGTCCTGTCCTGTTTCATGTCATTTTGACGCAAGCTAGAGTCGTCTGTGAGGGGAAGATGTCAAAGTGGGCTGGGCCTCTCGAATCAGTTACTAAGAAAATGTCCTAAAAGTCAGAGGTTCTGTGAGAAAACAGGCTGAGCAAGCCATGGGAGCAGGCAAAAGGAGCACTCTTCCATGGCCTCCGCATCAACTCCTGCCTCAGCTTCCTTACTGTCTTACTCAGGGTTTCTATTCCTGCACAAAACATCATGACCAAGATTCAAGTTGGGGAGGAAAGGGTTTATTCAGCTTACACTTTCACATTGCTGTTCACCACCAAAGGAAGTCAGGACAGGAACTCACACAGGGCAGGAACTTGGAGGCAGGAGTTGATGCAGAGGCCATGGAGGGTGCTGCTTACTGGCTTGCTTCCCCTGGCTTGCTCAGCTTACTTTCTTATAGAACCCAGGACTACCAGCCCAGGGATGGCACCACCCACAATGGGCTAGGCCCTCATCCCTTGATCACTAATTGAGAAAATGCCTTACAGCTGGATCTCATGGAGGCATTTCCTCAAGGGAGGCTCCTTTTTCTGTGATAACTCCAGCTGTGTCAAGTAGACACAGAAAACCAGCCAGTCCAGGTACCCACTGGACTTCCCACCTTAGCTTCCCTCAGTGGACTATGGGTCAGGATATGTAAGCCAGATGAACCCTCCCCTCCCCAAGTTGCTTTTTGTCATGAATTTTCGTCACAGCAATAGTGACCCTAACTAAGACGGTGGCTAAACCACCGCATTGTCACTAAACTGCATTGTCACTCGTGAGAGCAAGACTCTGAGAGCAGTTTGAAGACAACAGATTGTGTTTTGAATCATGAGAGAGGGTTTTTAAGAAATTAACGTTGATGGAAGAAAACCTTTGGAAGCGTCTGAGCTTCAGAGCTAGAGCTCAGCGTCTGCAGGGATCCAGGAAGAACAAACGGTCAGGGGCAGGCTGCAGCATAGGTGGCTGGCTCTGTAAAGACAGGAAAAATTCTGTCGCTACTTTGTACAGTAATTTGCTGTATCAAGAACGAACAAGCTTGATCAATAAATGAGTGCCTCTTTACTGGTCTTAAAATATCTTTTCTTTTATGTGTATATGTGAGTGTCTGCATATCTATATATATGCATATATATATGTGTGTGTGTGTGTGTGTGTGTGTGTGTGTGTGTATGATGCACTAGGTCTGAGCTTGATACTTGCACAAGATAAAAGAGAGTGTAGGACCCCTGGAGCTGGAGTTACAGAGGTTTGTGACATGTCAGAGGGGAGCTGGGAATTGACTCTGGTCTTTAGGCAGAGCAGCAGCTCCTGACTGCTGAGCCATGTTCGTTCTCTCTCTCTCTCTCTCTCTCTCTCTCTCTCTCTCTCTCTCTCTCTCTCTCTCTCTCTCCTTTTATTACTGTGTTCAATTCTCTTTATCACTGCACTTTTACATTTAAAGTGTTGGTTGAACTTAGATCATACCTTAGGTTAGTAAATAAATGTTTATGTTATTTTTAAATAGCCAATCATAAACTAGAAAATGCTAGGAACAATGAGATTGAGTGTTGGGTCTTCTCATCTCTAAGATGTGCACAGTAAGTCTTTGTGGAGGGTGAGGATGAACTTTAAGAGCCTACAGATAGAATCCTCAGCCAACACTCAGCTTAAGCTAACAGGCCTATCATTCAGCCAAGCACATGGAAGGGGAGTTGTGCTGATGACTTTTAAATTGGGTAAGAGCTCCCCAGGGCTGACCTGTCCTGACTTTCTTAACAGACTGTGCTGGAGATCAACTCAGGGCTTCATGTGTGGCAGATAAGGTCTCATTCATGAGGGAAGCCCTCAACCCCTAAGTATTCACATCTGAGCTAACTTCACAGAGAACAGTGAATTCTGACCCTTCTGGATGTCACCTTCACGGGTCACCAAATACTTGCTCCTAAAGCATGGTGCTTACCGGTTCTTCCAGATCCTTTCCATGGCACAGCTGGTTCTGCACCTTTCCAAGAAAACTCTCACATCGGGAACTCTGGTTCACTGGAGACTTAGATTTTTCTACAAAGCACTCACTCAATGGACCTGGGTTTCTTTTCTCCCCTGGAGACCTGGAGATAGATACCCCGGGTTTGGGATACACTACGTATTAGATAGGATGCCTAATGTTTTAATGTCAGCCTGAGATACCCAAAGAGCAGATAAGATTTAGCTGGGTCTGTCTGTGGAGGTGTTTCTGATGAGAGAAGCATATGAGCCAGCAGACCAAGTTAAAAACAGCAGCCACAAGCATGTCCTCACTGGATGGGTGGGCATCGCCCAGTCTCCTGAGGGACAGTCTTTTGGAGTTGAAGTGTCTGTTTCTCCTACTCATGTACAGTTTTGGTTTGGGGGGGGGGGTTCAGACTTAAACCAGGATTTATAATACCATCAGCTTCCCTACTTCTCAAGCCTGTGGACATGAGCTCCAGGCTTCATACTAAATACCTGAATTATACTACTTTTTCCAGGTGTTTGTATCTCTCACATGGGAGACCATGTTACAGTCTCAGGAACCAATTCCCAGAATTCATTCATTCATTCTCTCTCTCTCCCTCTCCATTGTGTGTGTGCACATGTGTGTGTATGTATACGCATATATGTGTGTGCGCGTGCATGTGTACAGTGTGGCGGGGGAGCTCAATGTCCAATGTTTCTCTCAATGGATGTTTATCCCACTTTTTCGGATCAAGGTCTCTGACCGAACCTGGAACTTACGCTATTCAGCATTCTGGCTAGCTAGCAAGCCCCAGGGAACCGCCTGCCTCTGACCCCCAGCACTGGAATTTACAGGCACACAACTATCCCTGGCTTTTTATGTGGGTGCTGGGGATCTGAACTCAGGTTCCCACTTTTGTGTGGGATGTGCTCTATTGGCTAATCCGTCTCCCCAGCCCTGGAGTGGGTTACCAGGCAAAAGGCAAAGATGGTCTCTCCTCCTTTGGCCTTGAAACACAAAGCCAAACGGTCGGCTCTGATCAATTCCTGGTTCCCCTGAGGATGCTGGTCTTCAGGGTTGTATCACAGTGGTCATCGTGGATTCCAGTATGGCCAATAGGGAAAAGAGTCTTCATAACCATAGATGTGAAACAGCTAAGCTGACCAGGTGCCGCGGCACCAGCAGGGTTTCTAGATTCTCCAGCCTTCTCCTGCCCCATCCCCGAGAGCATGACAGAACTGGTAGGGATGAAAGGAGTGTGTCTAGTCCATGGCTCTTTCCTTCAGCAAAACAGAATGATAACCCATCCTGTCATTTCATATTATCCACGACTCTGTCCCTCTTACGTGACTAGTCAAGAAGTCGAAGAGAAATCCTCCTTTCTGTTAATTATGCCTTTTCTTTCCGCTGAAGTATGATATCTCCCCTCAATGAATTATATAAAGGAAATCATGTTGTAAGGGGTTGGGGGGAAAATTCCATACCAAGCAAACTGCTGATTTGCCCACATTATTTGGTGGGAGGATTTTTTTTTTTCTCCCCTGAATCGGACGCTGATCATAATAGTCAAAGCAGTCCTCAGTATACTCGCTCATTATCATTCAATATGTTCAACAGAATTATTAAATTCAGAGTAGCATGGTGCACCTGGTTGAGATGACGGTGAGAGATCTGACTTCCTGTCACTTCGTTAAGGATGAATTCCACCCAAGGGTGTACTATGAACCTAGCAAATAGCAGTATAATAGTGAGAGAGTATTGCCAATTGGGCACCAGGAGTTGATGATGAAATTTAAGTATGCACTGTCCACATAAAACAAACAATGCTCTTTTTTTAACTTTTACTGTGAACATTCATCACCAGCGCTGAAGATGCACAGTTGCTAATTATTGTGTTTTTAACTTGTAATATACTGTAAATTTTGTATAATACTACCGTGACCTTATACAGAATAGAAGAGATGACAAGAGGCGTGTAATTATCGTATGGGGAAGAAATGCCTATAATTATCTACTATTTTTAGGACCAACATGCATGGCCTCTTAATTTACATAAGCTTTAGACATTCACACATTTTCTGTCTTTGCTTGTGGATGATAAATTTTGCTCAAATGAAATCAAGAAGAAATACTGTTATCTGAGTGTTTGCCGGCTGGGGGCTTGATCACCACGAGGAACCCAGGCTTGTGTGCCGGCTACAAAAGGGAACATTTATTTGGATGGGATTTGTTTAAGGCAAGATTCAAAACAAAATAAAAAATTAAAAAAAAAAAAAAAAAAAAAAAAAAAAAGAACCGCCATATTACTATGCTGGGGCCTGATAACGCGTGATTATTTTTTAGAGAACTGGTTAAATTATCTTGTGGAAAAGCATTAACCTAACAAAGAGAAAATCTCTAGGATATTTATCACATGGAGGGTGATTATGACAGCATGTTCTTATTAGAGACGAATATTTGGTGCTCATTAAGGTTACCCCCTCACGTGCTCAAGGACGCCACGCATGCTGCAGAGAGGCTCTCCCCTTGTCCTGTGAGCACTGCTGTCAGATAGGGGTGTCACTCCCAAACAAGGGGGTTATCCTAAAGATCCTGCCCTGGCAGGGCCTGTGTCTGAGAAGCTGAACCAATGGTTGAGACTGGGAGGTCTTCAAGTCAAATGCTATAAAGATATATTTACAATAACTGGCAATGACAATGGAAGTCCCCTGGCCCTCGCTGCTGGCCTAACCAGGGGAAAGGTCATGAATGGACTGGTCACTGACAATCTACCTAGGGGTCCCACTTCAGGAAATCTGACCAAACCAAACTTAAGTTCCCTCCTCTATCCTGGAATTTTTCACTGAAAAGATTAAAAAATGACTACTGCAAAAGTAGCCTGTTTTCCTAAAGCATATAAATAGCTTTAAACTGTTTTTGTTGTTGTTGTTACTGTTGTTGTGGGTGTGTGTTTTAGAAAATGACTCTTACTTTTGTTATCATCTTAGAAATTCCAAATATACAGTTATAATTTATTTATTTTTTTACAATTTATTTTATTTTTGACCAGGGTGGGGGGATGCAGGTGCCTGAGGAGGCTTTGGATCCCCCTGGAATGGGAGTTACAGGAGGCTGTGAGGCCCAGCATGGGTGCTAGGAACTGAACGTGGGTCCTCTGTAAGGGCAGTAAGCACTTTTAACTGCTGAGCCATCTCCCCCTCTATAATTACAATTAAATGGTTTGCATGTGATGATTTTTATAAAACACCAGCAAAGAAAGAGTTTCTCCCAAGTCTTTCCCTAAACTTCACATTTTACAATGCAAAATATAGTTGATTGGAGTATTAATAGCCACAAAATAAGAACTTCTAAATGGCAGGTATCAGCCAGGCGGTTAGACACAGATTATCCCCAAGGCCTCTCCATCTACCTTCCATTTTGTCTGTTTGGTTGAGGATTCAGCCTTTGAGCTGGGCTGTCTGCCTATGCTGTCCTCTAGCTCTGCTCATCTGCGTGGCCACTGCCTTGCCGTGGAGATCCACCCATGCCCGGGTGGTATGTGAGCTCAAGAGTTTACTTCTGTGCTTTCATGGTTAGCTCTCACAGGTTGAATTTAGTATTTCACCAAGAATTTCAGGATTGTGACAATTCTGTGCTGTCATTCTCCAACCTCAGTCAGATCATTTCAAGGGTGAGCTTCGCCAACTCTCTGGCGAGGCTGATGAACCTGAGCCTGACTAAAGCTCCCTTTGCAGACATTTCCTTTGCAGTGCCATGTTTTGGATTTTCATAGATAGATACAGGAACCTGGGTTTTCAGTGACATGCTGGCGTTAGACATCAGCTTAGCGACTAGGTCTCCCATACACATTCAGGCAAGCGTGCAGGAATCCTAACTCCCTACAAATTTCACTTATCGTCAACTGTAATTTGAAATGGCCACAGTTATTCTGCTGACCTAGATAGACTCGCCTTTCTCCTAGCCTTGTCCCCTTATGTGACACCGACAGCTTGAGGGAAAGTTCTATGACTAGACTTTTCTTTTAAATTTTATAGCATGTATACACACACATACACGCACACGCACACGCACACGCACACACACACACACGGGTCTCCCTGCCCTCATGGATCATTGGATGGTTCAGTCCCAAGGGCAGTGGGAGCAGAGACGTTGAATAGGGGCTTCTGAAGCCCTGTGAATATGTGAATGACCTCACCTGGATTGATTGTCAGTAGGCAGATCAACTTTACTTAGGGTGATTGAAGGCTTATAAAGTTTTTGGGGACTGAGGAGGGCAGGGACATTCAGGATGGGCAAAGGCCATTGGCTGGGGATTTAGGGTACCTGACACACCTCATTGGCATGGGGACTCATTTCAGGAATCTCAGGTGCTAGCTGAACAGGTGTTGTCAGGAGAAAGGAAATCGATCCTATAAACTAATTGAGGCCACGTGACCTTCCTCGGGTAGAGGTGAGTCCAGGGGCTTAGAATTCCCTGGACAAAGTGAGAGAAGGAGAAACTCTGCTAAGGAAGACAGTCCTCCATTATGAGGTGAGCCCCAGAAGGCTATCCTGTCAATGGTAGACTTCGACCTTAATTAACAGTTTTCCCACACATACATATATGTGTGTGTGTATGTGTGTGTGTACATGTGTGTATACAGGTTGTACGTGCCACCATGGAGTCAGCTTCTCCCTTTTACCATGTGGGTCCTGGGGACTAATCTCAACTCATCACAAGTGCTGATACTCACTAAGCCACCTTTCTGGTTCTGACTCTTTCTTTTTAAAGAGTACACAGTGCTTAGCATATGATAAAACCATAAATCTACGTATCTGAGAGAGAATAATGGGTGTTTCTCTCTCTAATGCATGAGGCAGGTGTGTTGCTGCCGAGGTGTCGTGGGCACAGACCCCAGTCGTCATGACTCCGGGACTGAGCTGCTCAGTAGTCTGGGCTCAGTGCTGGCCGTGACCTTGATTTCCTGTCTCTAACAAGCACTTACTACCCTAGCCCCCTCACACACCAGGCTCCTCAATATTGAGCAGTCTACTCAGAGTCTGGGGGTACAGGTGAGGACTCAGCAGAGAAGCAAGTGAAGCTGACTGTGAGAGAGTGCTCGGCATGCCTCTAAGACTTAACATACATTAAGTTGAATGTGTGAGTCTGTGTATTCGTATCTTTGTGGTGACTCATGTATGTGTGTGAATGCAGAGATCTGAGGCCACCTCAGGTGCCATTCCTCGGGAGACATCCACTCTACGGTTTTTTGGGGAAGTGTGATAAACTCTCCTTGAATGCACAAGGCAAATGAACCAGCAAGCCACATCATGGATACGTCTGTCTCCACCTTCTCAACACTGGGGTCACAGGAACACACTATGATGGATGACTTTTCCTTTCTTTTTGAAAAGATGTATTTATTTTTATGTGCATTGGTGTTTTGACTGCATATATGTCTGTGTGAGGGTATTTGATTCCCTGGAACTGGAGTTACAGACAGTTGAGCTGCCACATGGGTGCGTGCATGTGTGTATACCCAGGTCCTCTGGAAGACAATGCTCTTAACCTCTGAGTCATCGCTCCAGCCCCAATGGATAGCTTGTAGAAAGACAGTTCTTTCTACTTACATTGGTCTTTCTGCTTACATTGGCAGTCACTTCTCTGAGCTCTCTCCTCAGCTCTGCAGTATATCTTGACTAAAAGGTTGTGCTGTTTCTATGTGAACTTGCTTTTGGGATCTTAGACCTGGTACTCAAATTTATTAATACTGAGAGCAATGTCTCCCAGAAAGTTTTTGATATTCTTAGTCACTGAAACCTTTCTCTTCCACAGTGCTTTAGAAGTGAGACAGAGTCGTAGGCTTGGTGCTCATACGATTGGATCACCCCATCGGGACTCCAATGTCATTTCCCTTGCTTTCTCAGACCTCAGCACTGGTGGAGTCCTGGCTAGAAGGACTCAGATTGAAAGATGTCCTGGCAGTGAGAACATCCACTCTGGAGCCAGGAGGTAGATGCTGAATGACTGGGTTCCTAGGACCCAGGAACCAGGTGTTAGGTCAGGACTATGAAGGTGACCTGGAAGTAAGAAAAAAAAAAAAAAAAAAAAAGACAGGCTGTCAGAAGCAGAGCTGCCCCTTTAATCAGAACAGCCAAAGGGCAGCAGCCTCTGCAGAAGTGGAGACTATGGCACACGGGTCTTATAGGACAGAAAAGAGACAGCATTGGGGATGGCAGAGCCTATCTGCAGGCCAGTTCTCCTGCTGACTGGAAGTGGCAGACATAATGTGTAGGTCCCTTGATCAGAAGCTTCCATGGGTGTCACCAGTCCAGTCAACTGTCCTGCCTGAAGCATCTCAGTCCACCCAAGAATTTTCGGATGCTAATCTTTCACTGGGTACCCTCTCTTTAAATCCCATTTTGCCGTGAATGGGAAAGAGACTGTTTTCGGTCGGCTAGCAGAAAAAAAATACCCACAAGGGAGAAGCCAGTTTGTAGAGGATAATCCAACACAAGGAGCAAGTCTTCGTTATTGATTCTCTGTGACTTGACTCGATTTTTCTCAACAGACCTGACCTGGTGTGGGACAGTGGGTGCCTTAAGAAAGGACCGTGCAGAGTCCACAGACAGGTTGGAAGTCTATGCTTGAAATATGCCCCCTGAATTATGTTCTGTGGCCAGCAAGGTAGGGACCTGTGTGTGTGTGTGTGTGTGTACGCATGTGTACTAGGGGCTGGGAGGTCGGTGAGTATAAACAAGTAAATGGAAGAACTCAGAGAAACTAGTCCTTCAGGAGAAGAAATAGAACAAAATCCTGTGACCCGGTAGCTCCTTGGAGCTAAGCACACCAGTTTGGGGTCAATTTGGAAGAAGTCTTAGCTACAAAGTCCACGATGCAAGTCCAGCCCCTCCAGGAATGCACAGTAAACTCTCTTGCGAGAGTTTGGCAGCAGTGGGGACTTTTGATTCCACAAGGCTTGAAATGTGCTTGTTTTCTCACCAAAGCTGAGACCCATTTGCACAACAAGCAAAAAGACAAGGTAAACAGCATCTTTTGGCAACTTCCCAAGGTCGTTTCTCTCTGGATGGCATCCGAAGAACTCCGAGACACCACCTCACCCAGGAGTGAACTCAAACACTGGGGATTCTTTCAATATTCAAAAAGGGTCACTTCTTTGAAATGTGGTGCCTCCTCCAGAACAACATTCTCATTTAAATTACATGGATATCAGAGGAGCCCAGGCCAGGAGGTGAAGCAGAGCAAACTCACATTCTCTGACTACAAAAGCAAACGCATATTTTTTGATGAGCCTGCACTGCTGCCTTTACAGGCACAGAACGCCGTTTTCTTCCCCTTGCCTACAAGGACTGTCATAAGTAGGCACAAACAAATGCCTTCATTACTCATCCTGGTCTCGCTGCACTAAATCTTTGTACGTGGGGAATTTGCTGTTTTGTTTGGTTGGCAATTGCTTGTGCTAATGGATCATGAGAATCTTCCCTGCTTTGCATCTTGTGATTGTGTTAGTGCAAGTGAGCACCCATTAGATTCACAGTTGCTGTAAAAACTAGAGACAGGAGGGGAGAATGGTCTTCCATCATCCTGACCTTTGTTACATTGTAGCCCACGTTCTGTTGTGATTAAGAAAGTTATTTCTCTGTGGTTACAGTGTGCCACTGTATTCATTCCCAGATGATATATGCCTCCCTCAGAAATTAGGGTAGTAGTCTCCTCTCTGTTTCCATTGGAATAATCAGGCCCATACAGAAGAAATGGTAAGCAACACAAGTTTTCCAAATGAAGACTCTGGCTTGCATGATTGTAGGAGGAGCTAAGGTGGGAGGAGTAAGGAGAGGAAGAGGAAAAGGAAGAGGAGGAGCTAGAGAGGCAGAGAGGTAGGAGGATGAAGAGCCACGCAGGTATGGAGAGCAGTCCTGGGTAACAACTTATATTTAGGTTAGCTAATTGGGGATTGTGTGGGCATATTGTTATTGAACATTACCAAACATATAAAGCCTTTGAATAATCTAAACATTAGAGTCTCATTTGTACCGAGCCCACATGGATGGTGGGATGGTCTGGGCTAAGCCCAGCCTTGTGGAGACAGTATGGAAGATTGGCAGAGCCATCTCCCATGCTGGCATCTCATGGGTGGCAGGGGCGGTGTCTCTGACAGCCTAAGCAGACGGCCTGAGCTGAGCAGGTGTGGTACGCCACCTCCGCTCCTGGCCACAGGCCTAGGCTAGTCAGGAACATGGCGGCTGATTAAGAAAAGCCAGATTGAATGCTTCCATTTTAAATATCTCCCACAACACATGATAACTAAATAGCTTTTTGTGCTACACTGGGAAAAGTCACTGAACACAACGTCCCCTAATCCCTCACAAGAAATTCCCAAGAGAAAGGCTAGAAATCCAGAAGTAATCAATATCAAGTTATCTGTCTCTGAGGCACCGATTCTCCTCATTCTTTGTCAGTGGGGTCACCACTGTCGTAATTACCCATGCCTTGGGCATCTGTTACTGGACGGTGACCCTCACTTACCAGCATCATTCTAACACAGGCCAACAGCGCCAAACTACTCAGTCCATCCTCTTTCTCCAGCACAGTGTCTGTAGCCTGTCACTCCCTACATGGGCTGGGCACTATGCCAAGTGTCTTACAGGCCATTCTGATATGATGAAACAACCACTCAATGAGGTGTGTACTTTCAAATGACAACTTCTCGGTACCTTGTCAATAGTCACATACTAGAAGACCTGGGACCACCAGTATGGATGGCCCGTTGCCCTTATGGTCCTAATTCATTGCCCCATTGTTTTAGTTAGGGTTTCTATTGCTGAGACAAAGCACCATGAGCAAAGGCAACTTGGAGAGAAAAGGGCTTATTTGGCTTATACAATTGTTCATAGTTGAAGGAAGTCAGGACAGGAATTCAAACAGGGCAGGAACCTGGAGGCAGGAGCTGATGCAGAGGCCATGGAGGAATGCTGCTTTACTGGCTTGCTGCTCATGGCTTGCTTTAGCTTGTTTGCTTATAGAACCCAGCACCACCAACCCATGGATGGGACCACCTGTGATGGTCTGGGCTGCCATCAATGTCTAATTAAGAAAATGCCCTACAGGCCCACCTGCAGCCTGCTTGTATTGAGGCATTTTCCCAACTGAGGCTCCATCCTCCCCAGTGACTCCAGCTTGTATCATTTGATATAAAGCTGCCAGCACACTCTGTGTCCTTGCCTTCTGTCGTGTGACTTTAGTTTCTTTACCAGGAGGAGGAATGAGTTTCTCATCCTTTGAGTCTGAATTCAGCCATGTGTGTTGATTTCAACACTGACATTATAGCAGAAGCTATACAAACCGAACCTTAAAGAATTGCCTACATGTTTTTGTTTGTAACTTTGTTCCTCTCATGTCCAGATAGGGTGTCAGAGGATAAAAGGAGGGCCCTTGGTCAGATGGGAGTCACTTCATTTGTTCCATGCTTGGTCACCTATGATCAGCATATAACCAACAAGTCTCTGGACTTGTGACAACAGCCAGGAGCTGACCACATATCTAGGCTCCAAATTCATTGCACAATGATTTCTTGGGAGCTCATCTTCCTGCTTACACCCAACCCACAACCCAGTTAATCAACTTGCTTATATTAGAATTCTCCAGAGAAAAGTAATCAATAGAGTAGCTATAGAGTGTTCTAGTTTGCTTTTGTTGTTGTTGTTATTTCTGTGATAAAATATTATGACCATAAACAGCAGTTAGGGAGGTATCGGGGGCTGGAGAGATGGCTCAGTGGTTAAGAGCACTGAGTGTTCTTCCAGAGGTCCTGAGTTCAATTCCCAGCAACCACATGGTGGCCTACAACCATCTGTAATGAGATCTGATGCCCTCTTCTGGTGTGTCTGAAGACAGCGACAGTGTATTGACATACATAAAATAAATAAATCTAAAAAAAAAAAAAAAAAAGAGGGAGGTATCACTTCATTATATCTTACAAGTTATAGTCAAACATTGAGGGAAAGCAGGGACCTGGAGCAGAAGGTAAAGTGGAGACCATGAAGGCACACTGCTTATTGGCTTACTATCCATGGCTTATTCAGCTTGAGATATATATCAGGACCACCTGCCTAGAGGTGGTACTGCCCTATCAGCTGGGTCCTCTTACATCAGTCATTAATCAAGAAAATAACCCATGCGCTAACTTTCAGGCCAGTGTGATGAGGCATCTTCTCAGCTGAGACTCCTTCTTTCCAGATGACCCTAACTTACATCAAGCTGACAAAAAGCTAACCAGCACAAATAAATGAGAGACGGTTTATTACAAGATGGTTTACATGACTAGAGAGACCAAAAAGGTCCACGCTAGACCATCTATAAGCTGCAGAGTCTGGGATCTGGCATGGTTCCATTAAAATACAAAAGACTTAGGACAAAAGAACCCAATTGTACAATTCTTGATGTAAAGTCAAAGGCCTAGGCTCCTCGGAGGCTGCTGATAGATTTGACTCCAAAGACTATGGAATCCTCATAGTCACAAACATCCGCCTTTGTCTATGTCAGGCTCTGGCAGACCTCTAAGGAAACAGCTACATCAGGCTCCTGTCAGCATGCACTTCCTGGCATCCACATCAGCGTCTACCTTTGGTGACTGCACATGGGATGGATACCCAGGTGGAGCAGTCTCCAGATGACCCCTTCTTCAGTTTCTGTCCCACACTTTGTCTCCATATTTGCTCCCATGAGTATTTTGTTACTCCTTCTGAGAAGGACCGAAGCACTCACACTTTGGTCTTTCTTCTTCATTAGATTCATGTGGTCTGTGAGTTGTATCTTGGGTACTATGAGCTTTTGGGCTAATATCCACTTATCATTGGTCTTATCATTGGTACATACCATGTGTGTTCTTTTGTGATTGGGTTACCTCACTCTGGATGATATTTTCTAGCTCCATAAATTTGCCTAAGAATTTCACAAATTCATTGTTTTTAATAGCTGAGTAATACTCCATTGTGTAAATGTACCACATTTTCTGTATCCATTCCTCTGTTGAAGGACATCTGGGTTCTCACAGCTAACCATTGAGCTGATCATGGGGTTCCCAATGGAGGAGTTAGAGAGAAAACTGAAGGAGCTGAAAGGGTTTGTGGCCCCATGGGGAGAGCAACAATACCAACCAACCAGAGCTCCCAGGGTCTAAACCACCAGAGCTCCCAGGGTCTAAACCACCAGCCTGGGAGCACATAGGGAGGGACCCATGGCTCTAACTGTATATGTAGGCCTTGTCGGACATAGGTGGGAGAGGAGATCCTTGGTCCCATGAAGGATGGATGCCCCAGTGTGGAAGGATTTGAGGTCAGGGAGGTGGGAGTAGGTGGGTGGGTGGGGGCACATTCTCATAAAAACAGGAGGAGGGAGGATGGGCTACACAGTTCTTGGGTGGGTGGGGGGATTGGGAAATCGGATAACATCTGAAATGTAAATAAAATATCCAATAAAAGAAAAAAAAAAACCCTACATTTCCATGCTCCAGCTCCTGGCGACTATCTAACTCCAGAATTTATGACTAACTATATACATCCCAGAAATAGCATAAGCTATTTCTTTATTTATAAACTGCTTCTCTCACATAGAATCAGTCCTAGTATCCTCCAGGTTCAATGATTCTGTCAATTAGAAAATAATAATATTAAATGAATAATATTACATTTACGAGTATGAAAAAAAGAACATCCTGCTCTAGCAAAAAGACAAAGATCTTCTCCCTTTCTTCCACCTGTTGTTTCATCTGACACCCATGATTCCCCTCTGTCTACCGGCTCATGCCAGCCTTATCTAGAATCAACTTAACAGATAGGTCAAGAAACAGGCTTACCAAGGCATCTTTTTAGTTAATTTTCTGTTGCTGTGATATAACACCATGCCCTCAGAGGACAGCCATGCTAGACTCCTGTCTGCAAGCATAAGAGAGTATCATTAATAGTGTCAAGGATTGGTGCTTGCCCATGGGATGAGTCTCAAGTTGCACTGGTTACTGGTTGGCCATTCCATCAGTCTCTGCCCCTTTCTCCACCCCCGAATTTCTTGCAGACAGGATAAATTTTGGGTTGAAAGTTTTGTGGGTGGCTCAGACAGATGCAGACACCCACACCAAACAGTGAATGGAGCTTGGGGACTCTTCTGGAAGAAAGGGGGGAAGGATTGCAGCTTCTAAGGGGATAGGAACTCCACAGGAAGACCAACAGAGTCAACTAACCTGGACCCTTGGGGCTCTCCTGTCTGAACCACCAACCAAAGAACATACATGGGCTGGACCTAGGCGTCCTGCACAGGTGTAGCAGATGTGCAGCTTGGTCTTCATGTGGGTCTCGAACAACTGGAGCAGGGGCTATCCCAAATGCTATTGCCTGTATGTGGGATATGTTCTACTAACTGGGCTGTCTGTCTGGTCTCAGTGGGAGAGGATGTGCCTAGCTTCACAGAGACTTGATGGCCCAGCTTGGAGGGATATCCAGAGAGTTTCCAGACAGTCTGAGTCTGTCACAGCAGGGAAGCACGGTAGCAAGCAGCAGCCCTGGCTGCTCAAACAGAAGCCAAGGGTTCAAACTTAAATGGCAAGCCGGAAACAAAGAGGGATAAACTGGGAATGGAGTGTAGTTTTGAAGCCTCAAAGCCCTCAGTGACACACTTTGTCCAGCAAGGCCCAAACAGTGCCACTGTGATGGTTTCTATATGCTTGGCCCAGGGAGTGGCACTATTAGGAGGTGTGGCCTTGTTGGAATAGGCATGTCACTGTGGGCATGAGCTTCACCCTAGCTGCCTGGAACTCAGTATTCTGCTAGCAGCCTTCAGATGAAGATGTAAAATTCTCCTGCTTCATGCCTGCCTGGACACTGCCATGCTCTTGCTTTGATGATAATGGACTGAACCTGTGAACCTGTAAGCCAGCCCCAGTTAAATGCTGTCCTTTATAAGACTTGCATTGGTCATGGTGTCTGTTTATGGCAGTAAAACCTTAATTAAGACAGCCACCAATTGGCAAACATGTGTCCAAATATCTGGGCCTATGGGGACCTTTGTCACTCAGACAGCACAGTGCCTACCCTTTGAGTCAATTGGTTGACACCTAAGTTACCCACAGCCTGCTCACTCTTCAGTAACCTCACCTCCACTACATAAGGGGTGTATGGTTTCATATCCAACAAGCAAGTAGTTCACAAGTAGCCAGTCCATGTTAACAAAACACTGGGTAAACTCAGAGAAAAACTGAATGACTCTCCTCAGACCAACCAGAGAAGTGCGTTCACAGGTCAAAATGTGGCTCTCAAACACAGAGAACCAGCAGGCCCATCCGAAGAGTCACTGCTTACCAAAGGAAAAACCTCCACAGAGGTCAGTGATAGGCACCACAGGTAAGGTTCTGTGACTGACAAATGTATACATCTCAGCATGTACTGATGATGTATACATCTCAGCACAGATGGGTCTCTGTGAACTGAAACTCTAGCAGACACCCTGCCCTCCGTGAGGTTTACTGCCCAGAGTGAAGTCTGCGCATCTCTTTCTGCTGCTCCCAAGGGGAAGAGCAAAACTAGCCATGCTAAACATAGAGTGTTCTTCAGAACAAAATGATTTTCTCTATTCAACAAGTTAACCTACTGGAATTCTGACTGCATGATAAACATAGTCGGAGAGGAACCTGGTGCGGACATGTTTCTCTTCGTGTCATGGGAGGAGCCAAAAGTGCAAAACCACTACAAAATCAGACAGTAAATAAATATAATTCTATCCCTCTAGATACGATGCCTCACATCACATAGGGAGAGCAGCTGGGGGGTCCTTTGGGAAGTTCATAGTTTAGGATTACACACTTATGTGAAGGCTGAGACCCGATCCCTGATCCCTGATCAGGAGACAGCAAACAGCATGCCTTCTTTCTTCTCCCCTCTTCCTACCACATCACAAAGGATCCAGCCAGCTCTGGTTCCTCTCACCCAACAGATCATGCCTGGATTCCAATAAAAGCTATTATCAAGATATGAAAAAAAAAAAAAAAAAAAAAAAAAAAAAAAAAAAGGAAAAAAAAAAAACCAACCCCCAAACCCACCACATAATCTGAGGAAACACAACAACCAGATTCAGGTATGGCAGGATTGTTGCAGCTATTAGATGATGAATCTAAATACACTATGGTTTCTCGGGTAAGAGGCCTAAGGCAGGAATTAGCATGCAGAAACAGATAGATAGGAGCTGGAGAGATGGCTCAGCAGTTAAGAGCACTGACTGCTCTTCCAGAGGTCCTCAGTTCAATTCCCAGCAACCACATGGTGGCTCACAACCATCTGATGGCTTCTTCTGGTGTGTCTGAAGAGAGGAAGAGTGTACTCACATACATAAAATAAATATTTTTTAAAAAAGAACAGATAGATAAGCATAGATATGAGCAATCTAAGAAAGATAAAAAATGCTAGAGAATAAACATTCATGATAGAAATTAAGAATGTTGGGCTGGAGAGATGGCTCTGCAGTTAAAAAAGAAGGCTCACAACCAAAAAATATAAGAATGCCTTTAATGGTATTATTAGTAAACTAGACCAGGGCATCTTAAATATATAAGCACTATAAACTAGGGATACAAATAAACCATTTACTGATAATAAATCACGAGTTCATTTTAAAACAATTTTGGTATATAACTTTACAATTTTTAAAGACTAAAGCAAATTTACATACTAATGAGTTAGATGTGCTGGTCTGACTAATGCAGTCCAATGGTTGCTAATTAGGTGCTTACATGATAAGAAATGACAGGAAGATGTAGTCAAGTTGTTTTCTATTATTGAGTTATGTTTCTGTAAGAGCAGAAAACTTTATATGTACAGTAAAGATGCTGGCACCCACTGCAACTCAGATACAAGCAGAGGTGTTTCGGGCAGCGTTTGCCGCCACTGCTTGGTGTGGTACCCTGTATTGCACAGAACACACATATTGTGCATGGAATCAGAGCTCCTGCACAACCCGTAATGCAACATGGGTGAGCGCAGCCCGAAGCACCCCAGATTCATTACATGTTTTATTTTAAATTCACTTCTGATCATTGGATGCCCAGAAACTGTTTATCATTGTCAAAGTTTTCAAGCCCCATATTTGGTTGTGCAACCAAGGATTGGGACAAAGCAATGGTTAAAGATCCGTGGGTAAGACACAGGATGAAGAAGTAATCTTTGAGCTTATTAAGTTTATAATAGGACATCACTTTTCTATAAGAAACAGGGCTGATTTTAAAATTAAAAGCCCAATGCCATTTAGGTCCTCTGAAAATTAGGTGTAAATAAGTTCTATGTGAGGAAAAGTCAGATGAAAGAAGTCAAAAAGGACTAATGAAATGCATGGAGATTTTCATCTTGTGAATAGGAAAAATAATGTTAAAATGTCATTTCTTCCCCATGTTGTTTAGATTTGGTCGAAATTCTAGCAATTTATTTTCTGTGATTGTCAACAAATTCTATGGTTGTGTGAAACATAAGGAATCCAGAATGTGCAGGACAATATTGAGAAGAGCAAAATTGAAAGACTGAGTGTACATGAATCCACTGCTTGCTCCAAAGCTACAATGTGGTGTTACCAAAAGACAAGACGGAGGGAGCAAGGGCCAGAATACAGAGCCTGGGAATGAGGCTATGGAGACTTAAGCAGTCAAAGACAACAGAGTAAAGGAAAGACGGTTGTGTGGCAGACAACTGGAAATCAATACTTTTAAGTGTGAAAAAAATCTAGACATAAATTTTGGGCCCGTGTCAAAAATTAACTTACAAACTTAAATGTGAAACACAAACTCACCAAGTAAGCTGTAATCCCAGAACTTGTGAGTCTGCGGCCAGCCTGGGCTACATAGTAACTGCAGAGTCAGTCTGACCTACAAAGCAGCAAGTGTGTCTGAATATAGCTCAGTGGTAGAGTGAGTGACTGCTGTATGCAAGGTCCTGGGTTCAATCCCCACTATTGGAAAACGAAGCAACAAAACACAAACATTATTCAGTGTTGAAATGGAGGTGACCTATCAGACCATGAAATGACATGGTGAGACTGTACAGCATGTGACTCAATTGAAAGAAGCCAGTGTGGCACGTCTACACCACATGACTTAAACTAGCTGACTCCAACCACGTGACACACTGGAAGTGGCAAAGCTGGGGGCCTGCTGTAGGGATTAGAGGTGGGCAGAGCTGGGAGTGACAGAGGAAGCAGGAGGGGGCTTAGGGCTGAGAAACTCTTCTGTTTGATACCATAATGATGGGTCCATGTCACAATGCATCTGTGAAAACTCCAGATGTCTGAATCCAAGAGTGAAGGCTCATGTCCTTAAGGTGGTAACAATGTATCATTGCAGGTTCAGTTGTAAGGAACCTGCCCCTGTGTGAGAGGCATTTGTACCTTTAATCTCAGCACTCTCCAGGTGGAGACAGGAGTGGTGGCGCACACCTTTAATCTCAGCACTCTCCAGGTAGAGACAGGCAGATCCCTGAGTTCTGAGATCATCCTGGTCTAAACAGCAAGTTCCAGGACACTCTGGAACCCAGAGACACCTTATCTCAAAAAACCCCCAAAAATAAAATGGGTTTTTTACTTGCCTACGTTATAGCACACACGTGGGCGTGCACACGTTACAGCACACACGTGGGTATCAGAGGACAAGTTTAGGGAGTCAGTTTTCTACTTCTACCAGACAGGTTCTAGGTCATCAGGCTTGATGTCAAGTGACTTTGCCCTGTGAGCCATCTTGTCAGCCCTGTTTTAACAACCTTGGCTCTGCTTTCTCTGGAAGACCTTTCTCTCTCTGTCTCTGGCCCCTGAGCAGCTCTGCAACTGTAGCAATCACATGGCGATTCGCCCAGGCTTGCCACCCTGTCAGCTAGAATGCATGGTTCTGCTGGCCCATGCTGGCTGTTGAATGTGCAGATCCTTCCAGAACAACAAGCTCGTCTCATGATCTGTGCAGTGTTCCTCAGATTCGTCAGTATTTAACTAACTTGACATCAACCTACACAGAAACTTCAGAGCAGTGAGTGTCCACCAGGTTTCCCCATGGAAATACCCATTGTGAGTCCCTCAGTGTCACTGGCCATCTGGTTCAACCTTGAAAGCATCATTCAGAGCTACCTTCTGGTTTCCAGGGTGATAGACCCTGGGAGTGTTGTTCCTCACTTGATGGTGAAGGCCCGAGGTTCTCAGTACTACGGAGGGGGTCATGTTGCTCTGGTAAACCTTATGTGGTTCATTACCAAATCTCTCCCACCTCACTCTGCTCCCTGTGAGGCATCTGAAAAAAAGCCCATTTCCAAGGCTAAGGGTCTGAGCAGGCTTGTACTGGGCCAGTAAGGGCCCATGCTCTCCACTACTTCTCTCTGACCTCCAGTGCAGCAAATCTCAATCATATGCAGTGGAGAGGGGACAGGACTTGGAATTTGGTAGAGAAAACTACATGGAAACTGCAGACTTCGTGCCCCAGCTTCAATCTCACCCATACTGGTTCTAACTGGTTCTAATGGTTAACTTTTAGAGTAAAGGAACGTCTGTCCTCCTGACTGGACCCATTCTGCCAGGGGAGTCAGACTCCTTTTCAACGTGCGTTAACGATACATATATTTCAGGAGGCAAAGACTGCCTTGTTCAGAATTGAATCTCCATCTGGTCACTTTGTCTTTTAGTTCTGAGCACTCAGATATAACGTATGTTATTAGGTCTGTCTGTCCACAACAGTCAACCATGGTTCTTTGTCACGAGTCCAAATAACTCTAAGGGGTTTTGATAGCATGTGTGCCATGTGTATTTATGGTGCCGAGGTAGCTACATGCACAACATTCTAATTGAATTATTCTAAAAACACAAATATTTTGCCGGGCTACAGAAACACACATTAAATATCTAAATCTACGAACTGCTGACAAACAGCACCTTTCCTAACAAAAGAGAGCAGTTTAATAACCGCGCTGGCAATATGTCTGTTAAGATCTTTAATTAGGGACAGGCTTTCCCAGCAGCCTCAGAAGGCAGAGGTGTAAATGGAGGAACTGTCCCAGCCTGCATGCACCATGGCGGCTGTGTTTCAGGGACAGATGGGCTGTCTGGTGAGGAAACTGTGAATGGACACAGGATAACAGACTACTCTGTAATCCCAACATCAGCTCATTAGCAATCTGTCAGAGCTTTTAATACAAAAATACAGGAGTGGCATGATTGTTTCGAAACCACGTCCCTGTCTAACTGGAAGGGCTGCTGGGATGGAAGGGCGTAACGGCTATTAATAGAGCGATAATGCCTGTGAAGCCTGGCTGCTTTGTGTTTTTATTGGAGATGATAATTTCATGTATTCTTGGGCTATCACAGGAAGCTGAGATGACAATGGTCTCACAATGGGAATCATTAAAAAAAATGAAGGCCAAGCCAGTGTGGTAGACGTATGGAGAACACAAAGCCATTCTAGCCCTCAAACATGACAGGCGCTTTCCTTGACTCTGGAGAACACTGTTAACAGAGTCAAAATTTCTCACATCACAAACTAGTTTCCAAATTATGATAAACTCACTATGAGTGGCTTAAATCGTTACCATCAAAAATATATTTAAGGTGTGTTGTCCAGGCTGAGGCTAAAGGGTAATTAAGGTTTAGTCTGAAGGAAAAGGACAATAAATGTGTAGAGTGACCTGTTATGAAGCAAGGACTCTGTGCTTGTGATCCTACATAGTTTTCACAAGAGTTCAATGCCTGATTTTCCCGATTTCATGGACATGGGAGTAACTGAGCCCTAGAAAGGATACACAAGGATATGTCACGACGACAATGCGACTAGTAAGTAGAGACTATTTTCTGTTGAACGCGCTCTTTTACAGAGGCAATGCTAAGGTTTGGTGTGCTGCAGTCATTATGGAGCCTCTATATCTGCCCACATGCAAGGAGGAGCACTCCAGAAACTTCCACCTCACCAGACAGGCTCGGAGGCTCCAGAGGCTGCCCAGGGCTCAACCTAGGGAAGCTGTCCAGTTTGAGGGCACGAATGGACACCGCCTTATCTGAAATACATGCTTTTAAGTTTCTTCTGGAGCAGCTTCTCTCCACTATGGGATGTGTCTGGCAGGATACAAAGGATTAAGCTCATAGTCTGTAAGATCCAGGAAAATTTCAGTTGAATGAAAACTTGGAAATCGGAATGGTGGTTGCCCTGGGGTAGAACAGTGACAGCCACCTGCACTAGGTGACCATGGGTTCCACAGCTTGGTGCAGATGCTAGTGTTTTAGTGTTCTCACTGTGTGGAAATCTACTGAGTTCGTAAATCTACAATTTGAACAGTTTTCTAAACATGTGTACCATACTTCAAGGATATTTATCAAAAGAAAAAAAACAATTTTCATCTTTTGTTGCCTTTCACAAAATTGTTGTATAGTGAAGCTTACAGTTTTGGAGTGTGGAGACAGTAAGCAGGGCAGTCTGTGTCTGGTTCGTTCTGGTTGGGATGGTATCTGGGTTGGTACATACACTTATGTAAGCATGCCCAGGTCCTAGATAAGGAGGAATCCTCATTCTGTTATCAACACTTTTTCTTTTCCTTTCCTTCCTCTTTCCCTCCCTCCTTCCCTCGCTATGTCTCTCTCTTTCTTTCTTTTTGAGAGAACCTCATGTATCTTCAACTGGTCTTGAACTCACTAAGTCTCTGGAGATGGTTTTAAGCTTCTGACCCTCTTCCCCCCCGTCTGCTGGTTTCTAGGATTACAGGTGTGCGCTGCATGTTTGGTTTATGCAGTCACTGAGGCTCAAACCTAGTGCTTCCTGCACACAGGCAAACACCAACCGAGCAGCGCACCCTGCCCACTGAGCTGCACACCCTACTGAGCTGCACCACAGACAAATACCCTACCAACCCAGCTGCACACCCAGACTCACTCTCACTCCTCAAGCCCTGGAAAACCTGGAGCACAAACAGAGTAAAACAAGTAAACACGTCACTGGAGATCTTGGGAATATAGTTTCCTCATCTGGTGCCCCGCAGCCCTCTACGCGAATGGCAGCTGCAGGCACCTTTGTCCTCAGAGGAACCAACTCTTCAAAGCCACATGAAGAGTTCACACATTCTCCCCGTGTGTTCTCCAGGCCTCCTCTCCACTCTTCCCATGCCCAGCTCTAATGAAAGGGCCGTAGGACCTGCTTAGAGAGGAATTATTTCTCAGTGGACAGCTAAGAACTGATTCTGAAGGCTCCTAAGGAGACCTCCTTGTTTATCTGTTCACTTTGAAAACATGTCTGTCCTTGCAACACTTACCTACCTGCAGGATTCATTCCTCTGTTTCTAAACTAGAAACCTGTAAACACAGTAGTGTTGAACGTGCAGCTTAGCCCCTGTCCAAAGGAATCATCAGACAAGTTTACAAAATATGGATCTCCCAAAGTAGTGAGTGTCAAGAGGCGCTGGCGTCGGCGAGGTTGGGGTGCAGGTGCCTGGTCCTTTCCCTCTTCTATTAAGGCAGGGTGTCTAGATGTGAGGATACTTGACACTCTGGTGATCTTTTGCCCATTGAGATTCGAGGTTTATTGATACATATGATCCCAATATATTATTTTGAAAAGAGAAACAAAAGGGTCCGGAGTAACCTAGATGTTCATCAGAAGGAGATTAATTAAAACAGTGGTAACATGATAATAGTCTGCAGCTTTAATGTGTGCCGAAGGTCTGTAGACCTGCACGTATGAACATGGAGAGACATGGAAAGCATATTACTGAATGACAGAAGCAGTCTCCATCACAGTGCATGTTATCTAAAGGCATTTTTGATTTTAGTTCATATCCCTAAATAATATTGGTTTTAATTGCCATTGATATCTTATTTCTTTCAGCAAACCCATTACTTTTATATGCTACTGATTCTATAAAGTGTTGAAACAGAAAGCAAAGGTTTGATATCTGATTTCTTGGACAGGTACTTGCAGCGTAAAACCCACTGTACTTTATGGTCGTGAATTCAGAAGACAACAGCCACTAGTTTTCTAACACGCCTGGAAGAGTGGGAGACGACATGTCTTGTCTGGTCCAGGGGGTCAGCCAAGATTGCCACTGGATTGGCACAACTTTCTGAGCGCAGAGTGGCTTTGGGGCTGATGTTTATAGATGGGGTGGGGGTGTTGCTCATCAGAACTAACACTGTTTTGCATGGAATAAAAATGAGGCAGAGCAGGGCTGGAGAGACGGATCAGCAGTTAAGAACACTGGCTGCTCTTACAGGG
Source organism: Arvicanthis niloticus (assembly GCF_011762505.2). Lineage (NCBI taxonomy): Eukaryota > Metazoa > Chordata > Mammalia > Rodentia > Muridae > Arvicanthis > Arvicanthis niloticus. The sequence goes on from NC_047664.1 coordinate 4,592,611, forward strand.
GACAGGAGTTGGATTCTCAGAACCCACACAGCAGCTCAAAACCATCTGTAACTCCAGCTACAGCAGAGCGACGCCCCCCCCCCCCCTTTCTGGTCTCCACTGGCACCTGGCTTGGAAGTGGTACACAGACGTATGTGAGGCCAAACATTCATACATGTAAACTAGAAACAGATGCAACTGGAGAAGAGAAGGAGAAAAAGGAGGAGGAGGAGGAAGGGGAGGAGGGGGAGGAGGAGGAGGGGGGAGGAGGAGGAGGAGGAAGGGGAGGAGGGGGAGGAGGAAGGGGAGGAAGAAGAAGGAGGAGGAGGAGGAGGAGGAAGGGGAGGAGGGGGAGGAGGAGGGGGGAGGAGGAAGGGGAGGAGGAGGGGGGAGGAGGAAGGGGAGGAGGAGGAGGAGAAGTGCAGAAGTTAAGGAGGAGGAGTTAAGGAATTCGGTTCCTGATTTGGGAAATTGATTAAGCAGCTGAGGGAAAAGTCGGCCTCATTTGAATGTAGAAGATTTGTAAGAACAGGAAGGGATGAAGAAAAGAAAGGCAGTGAAGTCAAACATGGAGCCAGCTTTTATTCAACCTCTTGTCCCTCAGAGCCCCGTTTCCTTCTCTGCCTCTTCTTCCTCCTCCTCACATTAAAAGAATTGTCTGAATGAGAATTCCTGGAAAAAAGAAAAAACAATCCAGGATTTTGCCTAAAAGACTTCAATCTTGAGTATATTTCCTTGATCTGATGTGTTTCAGACATTGTCTGGATATACCATCATTGATTAGGAAGTGACCCCGAGACCACCCTCACTGTGGAAACAGTACAAGCCCAGCACAATGCTGATCAGATGTATGTCTGTGTTTAACCATTACAGGATGAGTGACCTCGTGAGATTCTCTTCTCCTAATAGTTTTCCAGGGTTGTGCTGAAAGGGTTCTGTCAATCAAGTCTGAAAATCTGCTTAACATCTTAACTGGGGTTAACCAAGTGCAGCTGCTCAGGGGCCACTGTCCCTGGTTTTGACATCATCAAGGAGCCGCTCGGCAAATGCATCATTAGAATGGATGCTTACCACTCATACATATTTTTAATACCAAAAAAAAAATGCATCCAGAAAAAGTGTTTGCATTACACCAAGCTGCTAGACGACATGTGTCACATCAAAAGGCAACACGAAGCCAAGCAAGCTGAGGGCATTTTCACAAGGACCCTGGAGAGGGATTGCATGAGGGGCTTGTGATGGTTTTAGGTGTAGTGGAGTCAAGATGGCTCACCTGTGCAGGGGGCTCAGCTAACACCCTCACTAATTAGTTGGGGAGAGGAGAATGGCAAAAGACCTACTATAAAAAAAAAAAAAAAGCAACATTTTACAACATAGAAAGCCTATGACGGTTAACCAGCATTGAGAAGAGAAATCCTTAAATCAGTGAAGTCACTACCTGTCTTCACAATCTATGTCACCCTCTCTGAATTCTGCTTCCTTTAGGACCTCTAGGCCAACCAATCAGTTGCAATCACAAATTACTTTAGAATAAAATATTTATCCTTTGGTTTCATGGATGGAGGCAGCTATGTTCAAACACCTCACATTAAAAAAGATACCAGGACGTCAACATACTGGAGGGAGCCAGATAAACCTCAAACAAATTCTGTTTTCTAGAAAGCTTCTGCAGGGTACCTCCGAAGAAGGAAAAAAGGCAGAATAAACAATCAAGTGAGAAAGGACTGGTTACTCTCATCCAGTGAACTCTCAGAATGGTGAGATTTCACCGAGGTGGTCCACAAAGCAGGAAACTGAGGCAACACGGCTATTAATTAGACTCTAGAGTAGTTTATTTGAAGGTCTCCATTCCGAAGCAAGTTGGGGAACTTCACAGGGAAGGAAAAGAAAACATGGGCTGTAGAGCTATTGTCGGGAAAGTTTTAATGAGGCTCTCTGGGCATCATCTTCCTAGCAACCAAATGGCTGTGTTGACCATGAAGTCACGTGGCATTAACAGGAAGGGATGGTTGTAAGTCACATGGCATGCTGTGAGGTCACGTGGTGTTAACAAAAGGGATGCTATGAGGTCATGTGGCATTAATATGAGGGGGATATTTGGTCTAATTTCCTTCAGACTCCCTTTCAAGCATTAAATTGCATAATTTTCCTGATCAAATGAAAGGAACAATCCTATGCAAATTTGTCATGTGATTGCTTGACTGCTTTGGCCCATGCTTCTTTCTGCTGTCTGGGTTACAATGCTGGCACCTTCTCCCTGTTGGTTGGCGAGGACCCTCCGCATTGCTTTTAGGATGAATGTAAGGGATGTGTGTTAATGACGTTTCATGCTCTATGCCTTGTACTGCGCTCCCCATGAATCACAACCCAGCCCTGCAAGCCTGGTGATTGTTGTATGCGTAACTTTATAGGGAATGCCAGTAGAAGGAAGCTGGACTAGCTCACGGCAGTTCTATCCTGCTGAGACTATTTTCTTTATGCCTATGATTTGACACCCTTGACCTACCCCTGCCCCAGACAAGCTTTCGTGTCTTACACTTGGCGTTTTCTCCACAGCATTTCTAGGAAAGGGTGCTGTACTGGCGACCTCTCTTGTCATCAGGACCAGATTCTCAAGAAACAACAATGTAAGGGAAGAGCAGTTCATTCTGTCTCACAGTTTCAAGAGGTCCAGTCCATTCTGGAGTAGGAAGCTGAGCAGCCGGAGTATACAAAGGCTGGCGATGACGTAAGTCAGCAGTCAAAAGGCAGAGTGGGAACAGGAACGGAGGCGGGGCTATAAAACCTCAAGGCCCACCCCCATGTGACCCACTACCCCATCAAGGCACCAACTCCGCGGTTCCTCAGCCTTCAGTTGAGGGCCAAGTATTCAAACGTGAGGGGACGCTGTACATTCAGATCACAACAGGTGCACATCCTGTGCTCCAAATAAGCCCCACGCTGAGTGATTCTTGCCTCCACTGAAGAAACTGCTGCCGTAGAAGAGGGAACTGTCTACTAAGGAGAAAGCTCCAGCTCCCGGATCGATGATCGAGCCGTCTTGCTTACTAACCACGGCCAGATATCTTCTCAGAACAATTCCTCTCCACCATTGGTGCCACTACACAGGGCTACTTTTAAAAGATTTTTTTAAATACCCCTTTTCACATTCATAGAGAATAGGTCTCATTGTAGGAGAGGCACCCTCCTTTGGAAATTAACATTTGTGATTACTTTTCAGACATTGTGACTGTGAGCCTCCAAGGAAAGGTTAGTGGCTCTGTGACACAGACCAGGAAAAGGGCTCAGAAAACTAGAGAGACTTGGGCCAGCGAAATGGCTCTGTGGTTAAGAACACTTGCCATCCAGGTTAGTCCAGGTTACACTGTGGAAGGAGAGAACCAACTCTTGCAAGTTGTCATCTGACCTCCATATGCACACCGTGGCATGTGAATGCCCACATACAAACACACACACACACACACACACACACACACACACACACACACACAGAGAGAGAGAGAGGGAGACAGAGAGAGAGAGAGAGAGAGAGAGAGAGAGAGAGAAGCAGGCAGACAGATAGATGTGGAGTAAGTTGCCCAATGACACAACCCTTGACTGGGACTTAAAGCCTATCAGTGTCTCGTACCAAATTCCATCCTTTCCCACAATGCCTTGTGAGCATCACTGGGCTTTAAGCTTATTTGCAATGACCCATGGGCTGGCTTGCCTGTCCCCACTCCCTGAACTTTCTTCCTGTGGTGTAGTATATTGAAGCAGGCTTCCTTGCTGAATACTGAGAAGGTGACGTTCAAGCCAGATAGTAAAGAACAAGGAGGGAAGAGAGCATGGCAGGACACACTTGTAATCCCAGAACTGAGGAGGTAGGAGGGAGGAAGATCTTGAACTAGAACTTGAGTTTCGGCCACCTTGGGCTAACTGATGAGACCCTGTCTAAAGGATATAAAACATAGCAAAAGGTAGCCTCTCAGACATGCACTCAAACCATAGGTGTTGGGGACAGAAGATGCATGGAGCTAGGGGTAGTGTTTGCCTGGTATGCACAGAGCCCCAGTACTCCAACAAACTGGGCACACTGGTAAGACCTGTAGTCGTACCATGGGAGGTGGAGTGGGGAGGCGAGAACCAGACAGTCAGGGTCCTTAGCTACATAGTTTAGGGCCAGCCTGGACTATGGAACTGTGTTTCAGAGAAGAAATGATGAGGAAGAGAACTAACAAGGACCAGAGCAGTGTGGTGCATTTAGGGGACAGAGAGTAGATCTCCATTTTGGAGTGAATAAGCACATTATAGCAAGAGAAATGCCCACAGAGGAGCCTGGAGACTCCATAGGGCACCACAACAAACATGGTGGACTTGTCTCACTCAATGGAGAATGCCCTTCACCTCTCCCAGGAGGCGCCTCATCCTTTTGTGGGCACAAGAGTTAAGCATTTGATCCATGATTAGGCAGATTAGAGTCTTCCTTCCCAACATTTATTTATTCTCAAGGTTAGGTAGGCTTGTATGAAGAAGCCTGTGGAGACCACACCCATTGATGAACATGGCGAGAGAGGTGGAGGAGCAGAATTTGCAGAAAAAATGGGTCAAAATTTCAGAAGGAAGCAGAGAAGATGGTTCTGGAAGCGGTGGGGGATGAGCCAGCAAACCTGAGCTTTTGTCCCTGGTGATCACTAGCTTTCTGGTTGAACTGGCAAGAACCTCTTACTCTTTATGAGGACAGCTCTCTTTCTAAGGTGAGACAGATCGTCTCTCTCTCTCTCTCTCTCTCTCTCTCTCTCTCTCTCTTCCTTCCTTCCTCTCTTTATTTCTCTCTATTTCTTCCTTACTTCTTTCTTTCTTTCTCTCTTTCTCTTTCTTCCTTCCTTTCTCTCTCTTCTTTTCTCTCTCTTTCTTTCTCTCTCTTTCCCTCTTTCTCTCTCTTCCTTCCTTCTTCTCTTTATTTCTCTCTATTTCTTCCTTACTTCTTCTCTTTCTTTCTTTCTCTCTTTTTCTTTCTTCCTTCCTTTCTCTCTCTTCTTTTCTCTCTCTCTTTCTTTCTCTCTCTCTTTCCCTCTTTCTCTCTCTTCCTTCCTTCCTCTCTTTATTTCTCTCTTTTTCTTCCTTCCTTTTCTTTTTCTTTCTTTCTCTCTCTTTTTCTTCCTTCCTTTCTCTCTCTTCTTTTCTCTCTCTCTTTCTTTCTCTCTTTCCCTCTTTCTCTCTCTTCCTTCCTTCCTCTCTTTATTTCTCTCTTTTTCTTCCTTCCTTCCCTTTTTCTTTCTTTCTCTCTCTCTTTTTCTTCCTTCCTTTCTCTCTCTCCTTCTCTCTCTCCTTCTCTCTCTTTCCCTCTTTTTTCTCTCTCTCTCTCTCTCTCTCTCTCTCTCTCTCTCTCTCTCTCTCTCTCCCCCCCCAATGATCTTTAACATGAAGCATTTAGATTTTTATCCTGGCAGAAGTGAGTAAGGAGAACTGTGCGTAGCAGAGGGCTAACAACTGGCTCTATCTTTCAGAAATGTTTCTGGCTGCAGAAAAGGGCCACAGGGAGCAAATGAAAGGCTCTGGCACTGGACTGAGCAACAGAGGAAGAGTCAAGAACTCAGGCAGCAGCCAGAGTAGCCTGAGAGAAATCTGGGATGTGTAATTGACAGGCCAGCTCTTTGGGGCTGTGTGTTCCCGGGGCAAAGGGGGTGAAGAATAATTTTCAGCGTCTAGCTGGATGAATCACAAAACTGCACACAGAAACCAGAGAGACAGAGTCCTATTTTGGAAAAAGACATTCTGCTTTGTTTTTGACATGTGTTTGAGGAGCAGCCTGTGGCAACATCTGGCAGGGTGGAGATTAGTTAGAATAATGACACATGTAAGCAGTGTCCACCTGACTCATTTAAATTCCGGAAGACACTATGCACGAAGAAGGAGGTGAAGGGTGAGAGAAAAGAAACATCAGAACACTAGCATTGTTAGTGAGCACAAGAGGAGAGGCATCAGTCAGCCAGAGATGTGAGGAGGGTTAGACAGACTGATGGGAGAGTCAGTTCCGCCAAGGGAGGGGTGTGGACACACCTGTCAGATTGTCCTGATGAACACCGAGTGTCTTCAGTACTTGAGCTGTTGTTTTGAAAGAGAAGAATGTCATCAAAACAGAGGGAACCAGATAAGGTCACTCTGGAAGAGGAGTGACTGCTGGCCTCTCTGCAAGCTGGGATCTGAAGAGAGGAAGACACCGTCTAGGGAGGTCCAGTCTGATGCTCACAGAGCCGGGTCTAGTTCTTGGCTGGCTCCCAGTCCACACTCTACAGTGTGACCTTGCAGCTTCCTTGTCAAGCAACAGTCTCTCTCTGCCCCTGGGCCGGCTTTGTGAGTCACTTTTGTAGGTTGAATGAGGCAGAAGGTTGAAATACCGTGTCAGCTCAAGAGGCCCAGAGTACCACTGCTCCCTCTCTCTCACTTGTCTTCCTCACCCTCTTCTCCCTCATCCTCTCCATCTTCCCCCTCCCCCTCACTATCTTCTTTCTCTTCTCTTTCCCCCTTCCCTCTCCTTTTCATTCCCTCTCTGGTTTCATCCCACCCCCATGATAAGGAGTCTGAGCTAACATAGGATGTAATCAGGCATTAGAAGCTCTGTCACGTATGTCACCATAACTAACACTCTGCTGATTCTCAGCCATGTGAGACCGACCGTCCTTGACTGTCATAGTGACATCTGACTGTATCTGCAATGGTTCTGGTAGACTAGTCTCTATAGATCTATATCATTGGTTTTTATTTTTTTATTTTTTGGAACTGTCAATAAATGTTCTCCCAAGCCAACCCATGGGCACAAGGTGTAAGACTGCATAGCCCTTATATTTACTCTCAGGGACTTCTAAGCTAGAACTGCCTAGATGGATTCATTCACATTTTGGGGGGTGCACTGTCCAGTAGCAAACTGACTCAAGAGTCTGTTGGAAGGTTTGCACTGAGATGTACCTGCAGAGGTGGAGAAAGACTCAATAGGAGCCTGCCGCATGGAAGTGACTGTAGGAAAAGGCAGAGGCTTCCTTTGTTTCGAGCCAAGAAAACAGACGGCAGCAGGAAGTACCACTCCAAATTCAGTGTCACTGGGATTTCCACCAGAAATTGTGAAAAGGGTGAGGGTTTCTCTAGCCACATGTCTCTGAACATGCTCAGACTTTAACAACCAACCAAAGATTAACACCCAAACCCACACGTCCCCTTGTCTTTAGAACTAGAGGGGACCTGAGACACGGCTCCCTTTGCTTCCCCTGGTGTGTCAAATGCTGCACTGACAGCAAAGGAGTAATCTTCAGTTTGTATATAATGAGGTCTGAAATCTCCATCCCCGCACATTGATCACGGATCTTATTTCACTAGATAAACTGACAGCAGTCTCGGGTACTTAAAAAAAAAATAAAAAATAAAAACTCAGCCTAACCACCCACATCTATTCACTGCCTCCCACATTTCCCCTGTCACTTCCGTGGTTCGGTCATCTTGTCTGAGTGCAACAGTTTCCAATTTTACCTAGATTCTTCCACAGCCAACCCCTTCTGCAACAGTGTTACTTGTCTCTATGGTTAAAACTCTCATCCAGGAGAAAGATTTGGTTTGGAAGAGAAAGACCACCTCTAGACTTGCTTCCTAGCGTTTCACCTCAGTGTGCTGTCTGAATTACTCCTCCTGAATCACTATGTGCTGGGTAGTGTTCTGAGTGTTCAGAAAACACCAGTAAAAACAAACAGACAAACAAACAAACAAACAAACAAAAAACCAAAGTACCTTGTTCCCCAATGGTCACTCTGTAGAGGAGTCAGACAACAGAAGACAATTGTAGTGATCATGTGTCATAGTTAACATCAACTGTCAGCTTGCCACAGCCTACAGTTTGTTGGAAAGGAGTCTTAACTGAGTACTTGCCTTCATCAGTTTGTCTATGAGGGGCTGTCTTGGTTGATAATTGTCATAGCAGGGCCCAGCTCACGTGGGCACTGTTTTCTGGGCAGGTGGTCCAGGGCTGAATAAGAAGAAGCTACCAGAGTGTGCATGAATGAGTCACAGGCAGTGTTCCTCCGTAACTCCTGCCTCTGGGTTCCTTGAGCTCCTGCCTTGACTTCCTTCAACAATGAACTGACCTGGAAGACAAATAAGCCTTTCTTTACCTAAAGTTGCTTTTGGTTAGAGTGTTTCCTTTTTTTTTTTTTTTTTTTAATCACAGCAACATAAAGTAAACTAGAGTGCCATGTTAATTATAATGTGTTTGGAAGTGCAAGTATTATGAAAACATAACAAGCACAGGGGTGAGTGGCGGTGGGTTGCATGCCTGCAATCCCAGCACTTATGAGGCACAGTCAGGAGTGACAGACGTCATCTGGGTTCCATCCCAAGCTTGAGGCAAAAGGATAAAAAGGGATAGTGAGAGCTGACTGAAGGTCCTGAGAGACTCACAGTAGAGGGAGGTAAAGATGCTATCCTGAGAAGATCTGGAGAGAATGTTCTAGGTGGTGTTCCAAGGTGTTGCCTCACTCCTCATTTACATCTATTGACTCCAGAGAATTTACAGTATGATTAACTTTTAGGCCAAACTGTCTCTTCTCTTTCCCATGTATGTATGTATGTATGTATATATGTATGTATGTATCTGTCTATCTATCTAAACATGCAGCTGGCACATGTGAGAGCACGCACGCGCGCGCGCACACACACACACACACATACACACACACACACACACACACACACACACACACACACACACTTTTATTTAAATGCCCAACTGTTGCTTCCTGAGCCAGACCTGATATTAATTTTCAGGGTTCTTTGTGTGCCAAACACAGAAAAGCTGGACTTGTTTTGTGCCAAGTGTCACCAAGAATAGCTGATGCTGGAAGATGTGACTTGTTTCCATTAAATAAACTATCATAAGAGCTGTAGAGATGGTTCAGCGGTTAACAGCATTGACTGCTCTTCCAGAGGTCCTGAGTTCAATTCTCAGCAACCACATGGTGGCTCACAAACATCCGTAATGGGATCTGATGCCCTCTTCAGGTGTGTCTAAAGACAACAACAATGTACTCATACATATAAAATAAATAAATAAATCTTAAAAAGAAACTACCATAAAGCTATTCCATAATATTCATAATATTCATAATATTCATGTAAGTTTTTAATGTACTAAGAAGCAGCAGATGCTGGCGCCACACGCCTATAGTTGAGCACTTAGGAGGTGGAGCCAGAAGATCTGTTCAAGGTCATCCATCCTTGCCTACAATAGCAAGTCCGAGATCTGCCTGGGCTCGTACCCAGTATTCCGCCTGCATCCTTCAAGACACAGGTAATTGCCATTTCTAAATATTTATTCTGTGACAGTTGCTTCTCAAAGTTATTCCCTGATATTTATTCCTATCCTTCTCCAGGTCCAAGGTCATCCTTGGATCCATAATTTTCCAGGTAAGGAGATGGAGTTCTCATAGCGAGTAAGTTTTAAAGCCAGGATTTGGTTTCCAAGGGCGTGGCCATTCCTCTGTCCCCAATAGTTTCTTTTGTTCCTAAATATCTTTACTACACCTAGGGAACTTGTATATATGACACAATTAGGAGTCATTTTAGAGCGCAAAGCTCGGCAGTCAGGAGCTGGAGCTTTGCCGCTTTGGAGTCGGCTGCAGCACAGCTGTGCAGTCGTGACTAAACACCTTGACTTTCTTCCAGTTTCCTCATTGGTAAATTGTGTATACCAGAAGCACACACCTCATAAAGATAATCCAATGAAAAACAGATATAAAGTACTTAGTACAAACCTCATGGGAGTACATGCCTGTAATCCAAGCATTTTGAAAGCTGAAGCAGGAGGATCATGAATTTGAAGTCAGCCTAGGCTGCATAGTGAGACCCTGTCTTAGGATGAAAAAGAGAGAGGCGAAAGGGGGGAGGGGAAGACTGCTAGGCATCGTTCCACTTACATAATTGCTAATATATGTTGAGATTTTATAGTTGCTAACGCAGCACTTTAGAGAACACATGCTTATAAGTGTATTTCTGAAGGGTGCAGACAGAAGGAGAGAACTGGCCAGAGAGTGTCCTGGAATAGGACTGGAGAGCAGAGACAGCATGAAGACTCAGTCCTCTCCATGGGTGCTTGTAGCACTGTGTACATTTACATGCCAGATTTTATATTACCTGGTTAAGTGAAGAAAGAAGTCATTTCTGTGAAAGTTGTATTATTCCCACTGTATGGAATTTGAGATAAGAAGCCATTAGTGGACAAGACTACTTTTCAAATTTCTTGGAGACATGGAAGAAGGTAAAGAATTTTACGTGAGGAACAAATAACTGGGAAACATTTGATAGCAATATTCTTGCAAAGTAGAAGGTAAAGGTGGGAATGAGAAGCCAGCTAGGGTGGTCCCTCCATGGTAACTTCTGGATACCACTGACACATGACTCCTAGGGAGATCATTTCTATTCACCCCAGAAAGAGAGAGCGATAAGAGGCTAAAAAATTATTCCATCCAAGTCCAGCTTGGTGAACTACAGAGTTTACTGGGGTTACTATAGGACCAGGAGTGAAGAGCTGCCCACAGGAGCAGGGGTGGCTTAGGAACATGGCTAACTCAAAGACTGATGCTATGCCAGAAAGCTACACTGTAGGTTTTTTTTTGCCATGACTCCCCAACTCTGCATCCCTCCCTGACACCTTTTAAGTACATACGTTATCAAAGGGCTCCAGCAACTGTTAGCTGTTTCTGGAATCTCTAGGAAGGCTTGTAAGTTTGGATGTGTATGCCCTATGTCTGCTTCTGCTTAGACAATTGATGTCTTACACTTGGAAAAGTGGAATGATGTTTGGACTGGAGAGTCAGAGGAACTTGGGTTTTCTATATGATTGGCCATCTTCAAAAGTCCCCGAGACAGCTTTTCTTGAGTACAAGCTGGGACTAATAACCACATAAGGCAGTCTCTCTCCCTTTCTTCTCTCTCCCCCCCCTCTCCCCCAGTTTATTTATGTGTATGAGTGATCCATTTGCATGTAAGCCTGTGTGACAGACAAGGGCATCGGATCCTATGGTAGATGGTTGTGAGCCACCATGTGGGTGCTGGGAATTGAACTCAGACCCTCTAGAAGAGCAGCAGAGCTCTCAACCTCGGAGTCCTCTCTTCAGCCCTAGAATAATGGCTCTCAGGCTTCCTAATGTTTCAACACCTCCTGCTGTGGTGACCCATAAAATATCTTTTGTTGCTACTTCATAACTGTAATTTTGCTACTATTATGAATCACAGTGTAAATATCTGTCTTTTCCTATGGTCCTAGACAATCCCTGCGAAAAGGTCGTTCAACTCCCAAAAGGGTTGCGACCCACAGGTTGAGAACTGCTGACAAGAGCTTTTAAGAAGACCAAATGCAACATTGTTGGAAAACCCACAAGATACATACTTGCCTTTAAAGAAACAGATCAATGAAGAAAGAGAAAATTTTGGTCGTAGGCATTCAGCTGCAGAATGCAAACATTTTTCCTTTTGAATAAAAAAAAATTTATTTATTCTGTGTGCATTGCATGTGTGGAGGGGGTGGTACAGGCACGTGCAACAGTGCACATGTGGAGGTCAGAGAACAAGTTTTGGTTGTCTCTTTTCTCCTTCTATCAAGTGAGATCCCAGGATCAAAATCAAGTTCTCGAGCTCACTGGCACCGGCCTGAGCCTGCTAAGCCACCTCACCAGCCCAGTGTATCTTTCTGTAACACTGATTCCAGTGGGGAGACAGAGGAAGGTTGGCGGAAAGCCAGATTCTCGTTTGCACAAGAAAGTTCATTCTGAAGAGTTTTCTGACAACATTGCTCTCCTTCCTCAAGCACTGAGACTGTAGGCGCTGTGCCAATGCAGCCAGCAGCCTGGCAGATAGTTTGATCCGATTCTGAGACCCAACGACAGGCCATTTGCACCATATGCCATTGACACATTACTGTAGGCAAGGACGCTAGTTACCCAGGGAATCCATGCTGAAATGCCACTTACACTGGGCACAGCAACTTCAATGGCAGAAGTTCAGCAAAGCAAACAGTGAGAGTAGCCAAACAGTGACTGAAGTGGAGAGGACAAAGGGGGGCAGGGCAGGGCCCAACGCTTAACAGAGTTTTTGAGGTGTGGTACTACACTGTGCTTCTAGAAGAGCTGCAGAGTCAGCAGATATGAAAGCTACGAACAGTCTGGGCTTTGTGCTGCTATGAGTGTGTGAGTGTGTGTGTGTGTGTGTGTGTGTGTGTGTGAGTGTGTGCATGTGTGAGTGTATGTGTGTTAATGCGTGTCAATGTATGAGTATGTATGTGAATATCTGAGTGTATGTGTGTGTATGTGTGAGTGTGTGTGAGTATGTGAGTGTGTGTAAGCACTGTGAATGTGTGTGTGAATGTGCATGTGTCAATGTGAGTGTGTGTGGAAGGGTAAAGGCCAGAGTCAATGTTGGGTATCTTCTTTAATTGCTTTCCACTGTATTTGTTGAGACAAGATCTCTCATTGAATTTTGAGCTCAAAATAATGATTTGGCTTGACTGGCTTCCAGCAAAGCCCAGGGGTCTCCTTGTCCCCACCCCCCTGTGCTAGGATTACAGGTGTTCACTGCTGTGCTGAGCTGTTATGGAGTGCCTGGGCTTGAATTCAGTTCTCATGCTTGCACGACAAGAACATCGGCAGCCGAGCCATCTCCATGGCCCCAGTGTCTGCTTCCTTTGTGTGTGCTATTTTATATGTCCATCAGGCCTATGACATGTGTCTGTTGACACCAGTGGGCAATGCTCCAGTGCACAAGAGTCACCTGCATCCACTGAATTCTACTGTTAAAAAAAAAAAAAAAAAAAGCCCACGACAGTGGCTGCCAGGTGATTCCAGTAAATGCCCATGGCCTGACTTTTCAGAATACAGTTTGGTGGGAACACTCTGGGCCTTTGGTTTCTTTCTCCCCCTTTCCCAGTCCTGCTTCTTGGTTACTCGGAGCAGTAATGAGCTTTTCCTCCCCAGCATGAGGACAGGCTCACAGCCAGCACAAGAAAAGGCCTGAGCTCGTGCGGGGCAGACAACTTTATCTCATGGGTAGATCACACAGCTGTTTCTTTCCTTCTTCCGGGATGCAACTAAGCTAATGACTTTTAAAGTATGGGTAAGGCAGTGCCACGAATTCCGAGAGACAGTGTCACGCAGCAGGAGAACTACTGCAGACATCATCAAAGGAACTCCGAATGAAATACCCTCCCACTCTCGCCATCAGACTGAAGAATCTTCCGGGAGCAAAAGAATCTTTCTAACTTAGGACACCTTAATAAACAAATAGAATCACCACCTTCATTATTTTCTTCTTGGCAATTGTGGCCTGTAAGCCTATTAACATTAGTTCTTTTTTCATAGGAAACTCCGGGGGAAAATATCTTAGATATAAGATGAGGCCACCAGAGAACATAACTATTTCCCAGAGTTCACTGTGGTGAAGAATATGAGTTCTGGCCATCAAGGACTGGCTCTGGAGTCTGCTTTCTAATCCAAATGTAAGTCTCTGACCTTTATTTATCCTATAGTGACAACTAACAATTCATTCAACTTCCTTTCCTCCAATCTGACTCATTATCTGCAAACTTGCATAGACGAACTTCATCTGGAGGGGTCATTGAGAGGATTAAAGCACACATGTGTGGTGAGACTCACGCTTGCTAGTGTGTGGGGAAGATGGCCGCCTGGTTCTGAGAGCATGTGCTGTTTTTGGTTTTCAGTGTTGAGACATTGTTTCCACTAATTCTTAGCCAAGTCCAAGGATGTGTTTAAATCCAGAAGTTCTAAGGCTTTCTGAGCATCTGCACTGCACTCACTGGGCTGTCACATTCTACAAAGGACTGGAAGAAGTAGAAGAGGTTTGGCTTTGTTTGCTCGGAAGAGCCGGGTCAGCCCTGAGCTTCCGTCCTATGTACCCCAAAAGTCCATCTCAAACGATGTCCAAACACTGTTTTGCAGTGGTCTTGTGACTACTGCTGTCATTCTTGACCTCCTTGGTCACTTCCTAGTGATCTCTACATAACATAAACTATACCCTTTCCTCAGAATCTGTAGATGATGCTCAACTGCACATGAATGTGGCTCACGGTCCCCACTCTAGGTGCATATCCTTTCTGGTTAGACGCTGTTACCTCCTGATTACCTCTCCCTCTCTCTTCGGTGATGCCCCTCTGGCCACAGGAGGCTCCTTTCAACACAGTAAGCATGGTTCTGCCTCAGAGCCTCTGGGCTTGCTGCCTTCTCTCTCTCAACAATTTTATTTCATGTACTTGTGTGACTGGCTTGCATTTAGTTCTGTGTGCAAATGCCACAGAAGCAGAGCACACTTTTCCATGATTCTTTTTAGATAGACATCCAACCCTGATGTCGTCTGCCACCTTATGCTGATTTGTTCTTCAGGGAGCCTTCAGGACTCAGTGCAAAAAGGTTAGTGTCCTTCTGAGGTCCAATCTCTATTGCTCCAAATGGTTCCACCTCTAACTGAGTCTTATCATCCTGTGTCGCTCACTGAAGTTTCCCGCACTCTCTGCCTACTGTCCAGCAAGTGAGGAGTTGACTAATGGCACCCAGACACTGAGTTTCTATCGTCTCTTTAGAATGAGATTGATGCAGATACCAACTTATAATTCTTCTTGGGCACTGAAGTTGCCACCTAAGGCTGTAAGATGACTCAGTCCATGAAATGTGTGCCTCACAAGTATGATGATTTAGTTTAGATACACGGAACCCACATACAAAGCTGAGTGTGGTGATTCTCTTACAATGACAAGATGAAGGGCAGAGACAGAAGGCTCCTTGAGGCTCATTTGCCTAGCCTAGCCTACTTGCTGAAGCTCCAAGCCAACAAGAGACCCTGTCTCAATTAAAAGATGGGAGATACACGAAGAGTGATATTTGAGGTTGTCCTCTGACCTCTACACACATGTACATACATGTACACACATGTACACATATGTACACGCATGTACACACACACACACATGTGCACGTGCCTGCATTCTTCTATTTTATAGAAGCCACTATAGGTCCTCCCAGAAACCAAGGGCAATAGTCCTAATAAAGATTTCACGAGTAATAACAACGTGAAAGGGAGTATTGCCGCTTTTATCTGCTGCTGTCTGGCCCCACATATTACAGCATTATGTCTGTGCCTAGCCTCTTTCCCTGTCATGGAAAGAGTTCCACCGCCATCCGGAAGACAAGCCATCCTTGTTTGTCCATGCTCTCTTAAGTCGCTGTGTGGGCTGCTCATGGGCATTAACATGAGACTTGCAAAGTCTTATCCACTGTACCTAATCTTGTTAAGGGTGCTCACAGGCCCTACCCCAAACATTCTTACAGAGGAAACCTGTAAGAATGGGCATTATCCAGATCCAGCCTGTCAGAGATGTGGGTAGTTTGAACGTGCAACAAAATTTTCTATCTAAGGGATGAAAGACTCCAACAGAGCCCGTCAGGTTCTTCCCTTATTAATCAAAGGTTGTCATAGGGTCTAAGTTTCCTGAACATCTAGGTAGACATTGTTAATAAAATTCCTGTGAATACCTAATCAGATTATTGGGGAATCCCAGGCTCAAGCATATAAAAAAAAATCAAGATCAGAGCTCATTTCTATCTCTCTGTGCCTGGGTTTAGCTGTTTGCTGCTGTAACAGTTGGAATACAAAGTTACGATGTGTGCTAGACAGCATGAGATGCATCAGTCAGGTTCCTGATCAACCTTCAGAGTCTTTTGAGCGAGGCATGGCTGGAAGGCAGGGCTGAGTTGGTATCTCAGCTAATTAGACACTGGGATATTTTAAATTAGGTATTGCTATTTGTACAGTACAAACCAAAGAGACATTGGGTGTCTGGATGAAAACACATAAAGTATAATCCTACCCACACAAACTAGGAACTTAAAGGAAAGTTCTACAAGAACATTTTCCATCATCTTTGGCAAAAAGGAAAGTGAAGTGCGCTGGGATGGCTTTTGAGTGGACAAAAACTAACCAAACAATAACGGCCATGTTGACATTATTAGAGAGAGCAGAGGCAAAGAAACAAACAGAAGCCCCACACTCACTGGCGGACTCCTTCCTTTTGGAGTCCAGAGCACATATGGATAGTTTGGGCCTTTTCTTGTTTCTCCAGTGTATGGCAGGATTAGCCAGGCTAATGCAATCTGCCTCCATATCAGAGGGAGACTATTTCCATGTGGAAAGGGCTACAGCTGTCACTGACGACCCCATGCAGCCAGAGGACTGAGTGGTTTCCAGTGGCCACATTTATTTTGGGGGGGTGGGGGAGTGGAAGTGGTGATGGTGGGGTGGGGTGGGGTGGGGGGATGAGGGGATGGGAGAGTACCTCTTTTCCTACCTAAGTTGGCTTCATGTGAACCCGACAGTCATGGGGAAGATCCCAGCACTTCCAGAAGGAGTCGAGAAGAGATCAGAGCATTTGGGTGTTGCTTTGACAAGTTGCCCAGAATACCAGGTCCCTTTTTGGTCTTCAAGGTGCACTCTGTCCAATGCTCCAGTTCTTCTTGAGTCTGCCTTGGCAATTAACAGGAAGGCACAAGTGACCTGTGGGCATCATTAGCTCTTTAATCACCAACTGCCTTCCCTCCGGATGCTGACCCACTTCTCTCTTCAGTTATAAAACCCTTCCATTATCTTTTAAGTTCAAAAGGGCTTTCTTGAAAATGCTTCCTTTCATTACAAAAGTCATACTTATTTATTAGGGGAAAAATCAGAGAGTTGGGAACAGGACAAAGTGCAAAGTTTATATAAGTTTATATCTTCCCCCCTACCAAGAGCCACTCTCCCAAAAGTCCCCCACGGACCGAAACAAATAATGCCCACTTCTAGCCCATCCCCTTTTCGTCAGAGGTTTGCACCCCTCCACACAACTCACAGAAATGAGCTCTTCTGTGCTTTTTTTTTTTTTTTTTTTTGGTTTTTTTTTTTTTTTTTTTTTGTTTTTTTTTTTTTTTTTTTTTGTTTTTTTTGTTTTTTTTGTTTTTTTAAGACAGGGTTTCTCTGTGTAGCCCTGGCTGTCCTGGAACTCACTCTGTAGACCAGGCTGGCCTCAAACTCAGAAATCCGCCTGCCTCTGCCTCCCAAGTGCTGGGATTAAAGGCGTGCGCCACCACCGCCCGGCCTTCTGTGCAATTTATGTTTTGTAACTTATTTTTTTGTTGTTGAAAGAGTATTTTTCATATGTTGACATAGATTTCCTCATTTTTTAGTGAGTTAATAGCATCCTGTTATGTAGTTTTGTAAGAAATTGTCCAGCCCATCCATTACTAAGTTGTTTCCAAGTTTTTTTTCTATTGCAAATATGCTTTTATTGAGTCATCTGACATGTTCACTAACATTTTGACAAATATCGCTAAAATCTTAACCAGTGTGTACTTTGTTTAGCAAAAAATGAGAGCACTTCTGGACCACCCTCTCCCAAGGACCCCAAGTCTCCTGAGAAAGTTGTGATCAAAGCTTTGCATTTGAGTTACAGCTGCGTCGCACATTAGCTATGCGGTTCTTCTGAGTTACAAGGCCCCTTGATGCTTCAGTATTCTTATCTACAAAATAGAAAACAAAACCCAAAAATGTCTGGGTAGTTTGCTGCATATCCATATATCATATCTTTGCCAGTAGGTCCCTAAGTCACCAGTGTCGTTTGCATCTGTCTCCCATAGCCACCTGCCCTTCCTACAGTGCTCCAAAGAGGTGTGTTGGTTCCAGAGATTCCTTGGGTGTTGGGCCCAGCTAATCACCAGCTCCCATTTGTGTTTTGTCTGGAGTGAGGCATCCTCTCTGAGTTACCCAGAGTGTCTCAAATCCAGGGCTCAAGTGAGCCAGCCTCCTGCCTCAGCCATACGCTCGATTAAGATTTTTTTTTTTCTGAATAGTTTTGTGCAAATTTATCAACTCTGCAAAGTTCTGAGAACTGAGTGAAGAGGTCAGTTTTGCAGGAGACCCTTCTTCAGAAAAAGATGTTGCAAGAGTTCTCTGGCCTTGCCACCAGCTCCTAATATCTCCGGTCACATGCAAAGACACTGAGAAAGGACTATTTGCTTTTAGTCTATACAAGCTCAAGTAATAGAAGGTTTAATTGTTTTGCTATGTTGACAGCTGCATTATAGAATGTACATTCTCTGTACGGATTATAGACTTTCTGTTTCCCAGGACACATACGTTACCATCTTCTTCAGACCAGGCTCCTTCTTCATGGAGCTTTCCCAGTCACTGTAGAGTAATTTGCCTCACAAATCTCAGATGGCTTCATGTTGTGGAGAAGGAGAGGAGACTCAATGCCCTCTGCAGGAAGGCCACCTCAGCCCCCGCCCTGCAAGAAGATCTCAGTTTTGGCACGAAAAGCCGGTATCAAAGCATTTGGATTTATTTTCCACTTCACTTTGCCCATCTGCTCCAGAAATCTGATTTAAATACATTTTTATCAGAAGCTTTCCACGGGCCCCAAGTTACCTAGCAACTCCTTTGGCGAGTTGTTTCTGACATAAAGAACATTCACAAGTTTGGGAGAATGTGTTTTTTACCCTTCAAAGTTTATGAAGCAGGAATTAAATATTGAAGCTGCCATTTTTGCTCTGCGTGAACACGGAGCCTGTTAGATTACATAGAGTCTTGGGGGCTGTATTCCTAGAGAGAAAATTTTAATTAACCTACACGACCATAAACTTAAATGAAATAGTTCTGTTTAATTTGCAGCAACCAATCCACTCTCAGAATTGCTTAGCTCTAATTTAGGATCTTTAACAAAATCTAATTAGTGTTTTGCATTCTGGGTCTGCTTTGGTGAGTGAGAAAGATTGAGTATTAGCAAATATATCCCTTGGCTCCTCTGTGAGGATGAAGGCTGAGACCTGCAGGTCAACACGGTGGGTTAAGCATGTTCAAAAGCATCACTCACCTCCAAACGTGGAGATGATAGATAAAATATTAAACATATATATGCATGTGTGGGAGCGCCTGGTCACAATCTAAAACCAAAAAGGAACATGTTTATGAGCTAAAATGCAAAGAAAAGGGTATTGGAGAGATGGCCAAGCAGTTAAAAGATCCTAACTGGTCTTCCAGAGGATCTGGGTTCAATTCCTAATACCTACACAGTAGCTACCAATCTTTTGCCATGTCAGTTCCATCAGATCTGACGCCCTCTTCTGGCCTCCAAAGGCACTGCATGCATGCATGGGCCAGACAGAAATACAGGCAAAACACCCACCACACACATCAAACAAATTAACAACAACAACAACAACAACAAAACAACAATAATAATAGGTGTGGATAGATGCTCAGTGGTTAAGAACACTGACTGATTTTCCAGAGGTCCTGAGTTCAATTCCCAGCAACCACATGGTGGCTCACAACCATCTGTAATGGGATCTGATGGCCTCTTCTATTGTGTCTGAAGTCAGCTACAGTGTACTCACATACATAAATAAATCTTGAAAATAAGTAAATAAGTAAAAATTGAATGGTTAACAAGGACAAAAATGTCACGCCTCACAGGAAGCCTGGGATAAATAAGACCGCCCACTGTTGCCGCTCCTAATCCTTTTGTTTTAAATGAAGTCCAAAGTGAGAGAAAAGATTCTATATGAGGATCAGTTAGAGGTGGAGAGATGGCATTTGGGGGACAGTGGCTTGTTATAAGGCTCACATCTTGTTTGGAAGGCTAGTAAGATCTGATTTAAGTAAGATACTTTCAAAATGTTAAAACGAGGGCTGGAGAGTTGGCTGAGGGGTTAAGAGGGTTGTTGCTCTTACAGAGGACCTGAGCTGGATTCGGAGCAGTCACAATGAGTGTCTCCCCATTGGCTGTAACTCCAGCTCCAGCGGCTCTGACTCTGTGGCCTGTCTACTCATATTTTTAAAGTGAGATATGAAAACATTAAGCATGTATGCATAGTTACAAAGGACATGCGCTCTGCTGCTGACTGACTTCTTGAACCATGGGCACCCATGGATTCATATTAAGAAGGCATAAAATCACAGAGACATTGAGCAAAATAGATTTTTTTGTAGGTGGTCGTGGTAGTGCAGCAAGCAACATAATTTCCACTAGCAGCCAGTAGAAGACTACTTTAGATCAATGGAGAAGAGGGATGACCAGACACAGAGCGGTCTTTGATGACAAGACAAAAGCCCTAGGCAAGGCGAAGTTTCTGAGTGGCATGTGGTAGCCTGCTCACTCACAGAACAGTGTACCTTTGAGTGGCATGTCTGAGGCAGGGTTTGTCTCGATATCCCTTTACACTCTCAAGAATTATCGGGAACTCAAGACTCTCTCTGCAAATTTATGTGGGCTGTACATTGATGTTTACCGTGTCAGACATTTAAACAGAAAAACTGTGAAGTCAGTTCAATGGTGCCCTCCCTGTGACACACTGGGGGTGTGTTGCAAAGACCTCCAGTGAACGAACATCTTTGCAATTTCACCGAACAGCAGGTTTAGTCTTGTGAGAGACCTCAGCAACCCTGCTATGTAGTTTTCCTCTCTCCTTCCTCTTCTTTCAGCTTTTCAAGCCTAAGAAGCAAAGACAGCATATCTTGAGTGTATCTAGATTGCCAACATCATCATTACTCTTGGTCTTTGGATGCATTTGTTAAGTAGAGGTTTACTGACCACAAACCCTGCGCTATGGAGGCAGTGTATCTATTCTATGTACAGCTTCTAGGTAAAGAATGATCGTACAATATACTCAGAGGCTAGACAGAGAGAGTGGGACCTGGTGGGCAGCGTGAAATTTCACCATGCAAAGATAAAACATTAATTATCTGTAGATTTTTGTTTAATATTCCATATCACTGCAGGTAACAGAGACAGTGGAAAGCAAGACCACTGATAAGGGAAATTCTGAAATACAGAAGGATCCATCCTATTGGCCAGTTTTATAATGACGTCATAGTACATCCCGTGGCCTCTGAAATTTCCTGTGTAACAGAGAGAATGAGAGAGATAAAAACAAATGATGTCTTAGCCGGGATAAATTTGGATTGAATTTTGTTTCTACTTCAGAACAACTCCCCGGGGGTAGCTTCATCCGACTTACTTCTTACTTCTGTTGTCAAGCGGCTCCCACTCCTCTCCTTAGGAAGACCCTCCTCATTGGACCTTTCATTTCTTGCATCTGTATACATATGTTTGTATACAGCAAGGAAACGCTGTCCTAGAACTTTGCAGGTCGGTCGTGAGCGTTTCCCAGCTTCCCTGTAGGGCTCTTACCTTCTGTTCACCACTTTTCTGAGAGTAGTAAGGAAAACAAGTGGGAGTGGCCTTGCACATGAAGGGGTTGGAGTGGGTAGGGCCCAGCCTTTCTTTCTGGGGTACAGGCAGGAATGTGAGTGGGTAGGCAGCTGCCCCACCCCCACCTGCGGCCCTACCGAGTTAGGTTTGGAGAGTCCTGCCCTGGCTGCAGCTGCTTCACACTCCCCAGATCAAACATCGGCTGACAGGCTCTACTGCTGTGTCCTGGAGGTCTTTGAAAAATGATTTTCCAGCTGTGCGAGGCTTTGCCATTGTCCTCTGTTTGGCCACCTTCTCTATGGCAGGCCCACTGGCAGCAGCTCGTGAAGGGCAGGATGAGACAATCAAGGCGTCCACAATAGAGTAACTCCAGCCACCATCCCTGCCCCCTCTGCTGCCTGAGGTCAGATTACAAAGACCCTGCATATGGCCTGTTCTTGCTGAGCAGTCCGTTTGTAGGCCTCTAGAATTTTCACAAGTTAGAAGAGGTGCCAGGAGAAAATTTGCAGCCCCTGAGGGTGCCCTGGGGGTGGTTAATAGCCAGGGAGGGTGACAGGAAAGGGGTGAGTTTAGTGTGTGTAGTTCCCAATTGTTTGCCTAACAGCCGGAGGTTGACCTTCAGCTCTGCCGGCTGCCACATGGCAGAGGCAGCAGCCGGGCCAGCACGTTCTGAGGGATCAGGGATAATGAAACTTGAAAATGCAAATGTTCTTAATGAACACATCCCTCACACCCATCCCCAGGCTGATCCGTGGCACAAAGTCACTTGTTTCTCTCTCAGGCACACAGGTACTCCACAGAGACCCACCTGCCCCCATGGTTTCCTTGGGTGGTTGGAGAAGTGTGTGCTGAGACTTGAACCTTACAACAGTGGCTGAAGTGACTGCAGACAAAGAGGGACTTGGCTTTTATGAGAATCTGATAACTAGAGTCTGGTGCTCAGAAGGGACCAGGCTGGTGGCCAGGGACCTATCTGGTCAGTTTTGTGAGACCCCAGGTCTACTGTATAGCCTGGCTTTCCTCCGCGTAGAACAGCAAACAGAACTGTATGCAAGGGCCTGGTCTTTCAGGCCTGGCTGCTGCTTAGCTGTCTGCTCAACTCACACTGGTTATGTCCTGCCTTCTAAACGCTGCTTAGGAGAGACTGGAGGGGCTTGTGCTATACCCCTTCAGGGCCAACCCTGGATAGCATGATCTAATCTTGTCAGGTGATTCTGGGCCTTCAATTCTGAGTCCTAGCAGCCTCTAGTGATATGATCAACACTGGAGTAGAGAAGAGAAAACTGCCGACCCACCATAGTTCCTAAGTCTAGATTCTCATCCTGATACTCAGCTACATTTCTTGATCCCACAAGAGGTTTTCCAGTGGGCAGGGAAGTCTCAGTGTGACCAAATGTTTAAGATAGAGTCAGCCTACCGAAGTGCATGTGGTAGGCATAATTTTGATCTTGGCATCAACCCAAGTTAATAGGATTGTTTTGTTAAGTAACATAGAAACATAGGTAGTGCTGGTGCAGTTATTTCATTTTGTAAAATGCCATTGTAAAGATTTCATTTTTGAGGGAAATTCAGATGAAAATAAAAGGCTTTGACAAGGCAAAGGTTGTTTTAAAACCTGCTTTCGAGAATCGTGTGTCCCCGAACTCTAGCGCAAGGACAAATCAGAGGTGTATGTCACTTCAACGTGGGCTTCAGAAACAAAACTGTCTTGGAACAAATTACAAGAGATAGGATAGCCACGTCTTCTACGGTATGGTATACAAACTGAATTAATTAGGGGAGACTATTATTAGACACCGGCTTCCACCATTAACTGCTGCCTACATCCTCACATGCAGGCGGCACGGCTTGTTTAGAAGATGCTGTGGTTTGCATAAAGGAAAAAAAAACAAGCCATATTCCCTGACTATCATGCAGCATCTGCCGTTACTTTTAACATCACATGCCTCTTTTCAAACGCTCAGGTAACCTTCGTGGGCCGAGAGCCTAGGCAATAAGCCTGGATTTATTTACTTGTTCTTGGGAAGGGCTCTGAAAGCACAGCACAACTGTTTTGTTTCCTTTCTTCCAGAAAGGAAAAACTTGATGCTGGAGCCGTGGACTGTTGTCTACCAGAAGCAGCAGCTCTGAGTTCCTGTAAAGGTGGTTAACCCGTAGGCAGAAACCGCTGCTTGGGACATTTCTTTTCTTAGCAAATTTACATTTATGTTTGTTGATTCCATATTAAACTGAACAACCAGGCCCATGGAAGGTAAAGCCTTCTTTTAATTAACCCTCTTGGTGTGGGCTCATGTGATTAAAGATGACGGAGCTGCTCCTGGGGTTTCTGCTACTGAAAATACTAACAATAATCATTTGTTTTGTTTTTATATTTAAACACATTATTGCATAGCTTGGTGCAGAGATAATTACCAATTTTATCTCCTGTGTTTTTCTAATGTTCATTAATAACAATAAAGGGTTGTAGGTTAAAAACTCATTTAATTGCCTTTATGTTAATGACATTATGAATAGCCTTAGCTACAAGATTCTAATTTTGTCCAGTATCCTCTTCCTCGGTGGAACCCCAGGAGGCTGCTCATTTTACCAGCATTACTGATTCAGAGTTTTTCCTTGCAGGTGGGTTTTTGTACATAATCAGAATTAATGCACAACACATTTTGAAAGGAATGGAGTGGAGGCTCTCAGAATAAGTAATTAACTAGAGCGCCCAAGGAAATACGCCCCGGCATTTTTTTTTAGCATATTCATAAAACATTAAGAACAGTCGTAAACATGGTAGAAACAATTTCCTGGTAATGTGCTTTTTAAACTATTTTTCTGGCTCCCTTTCCCTTATCCCTTTGCATAGTGGATTTTTTTTTTTTTTAAATGGAAAATCCTAGGGTTGCGAATAAGAACCCCCAAATGTGGTAATGTGGTGCTTTGGGATACTGGGAGCTTCTGGGCCGCTGCTGCCAAGCTGAGCAGGAGCCTGGGCACTGTTTCCTCTGCAATCCTTGTCCCTGTCTCCACCGTTTAATTTGTCAGCCAAGAAATGGGCACGAGCAGCTTACAGCATCTTAGGATATCTGCCTATTAGAGCGCTGACCCTGCCTGGGAAAGAGTGCTTTGAGCTACTGTCCAGTTTCTCTTGCTCTGATGGAGGCTCTGGGCTGATCTACTGTTCTTGGGTTAGCAAAGTCACTAAGCTCCTACCTCCGTCCTCAGACATCTGTAGTCTGCTCCCCCATGCCAGGCATGGGATAATTCAGGAGCACCACTCTGTGGTCAGGGGGTCGGGTAAGGTGCTCCTCCTGTGAGCCCCTCACCCCCACAGTGGATGCTATGGTGTGGAAGGGCCATGCTGTCAAACAAGCCAGTCACAAAAGGACAAAGGCTGTGCATCTCACTGACATGGAGACGTGAGAGAATGAATCAAGAGAGCCTGGTAGAGTGAGGAGAAGGAAAGCTCTTTAATGGACATGGAGTTTCAGTTTGCAACATGAAAGAACGTCGTGCATTCCCTGACTAATCCAAGTCTTTCCCAGGGATCCCAGACCTACAGCAGGCAGGTGAGCCAGTGACCCATAGGGCCATCTACATGCTGTCTGGGGGCACCAAAGCACAGATACTTCCAGACCACTTGGACGTCGGTGTCTCCTTGGCTGCACCAGGAACAGGTGTGGACACTGTACCCTTCACTGAGCCAGCAGTAGATGGGCTGTTTATTGTTGCGGCCCGAGCTGCCCTACTTTTGGTGGGCCAAAAATGTCGAGAGCCACTCTGTCCCACGTTTGGGGTCCAAAATGTCAGGGACCGCTCTGTCAATGTTGGAACCCGCACTGCCAAAAGCCTTGGGGGCTAAATTGTTAGAGCCTGCACTGCCCCAAGCTGCTCCGGTCCTCAGGTCGGGGTTCAGTAAGAGAGAGAGGGAGGATGGACACGAGGAATGGAGACAGAGTGTGATTCAATCCCGTTTATTCTTCAGTCTCTCTTCCTAGTCCAAGTCTCAAGTCTTGAGTTTCTAGTCCCTAGTGCCTCCAGGTTCCAAGCTTCTTTCCAAGCTCCCTTCCAAGTGCCTAATACCTAATAGTTCTTCTTCCGAGTTCTCTAGCCCAAGTGTCTTCTTCCTCAATGCCTAATTCCTACTCCAAGTTGTACTCTAAGTTGTACTCTCTAACCTAATTCCTAGTTCCAAGTTGTACTGAACTCTTCTGTCTGCTTCTCGCCTTTTATATGTCTCACTTCTAAGCCATGCCTCTAAGTCACACCTTTAAGTCATGCCCTTATGTCTTGTCTCTAAATCTGATCTCTAAGTCACACCCTTAAGTCACACACCTTTAATCTCACACACCCAAGGGAAGATCCTGGGTATCTAAAACAAGATGTTATCAGAGTGTGCTCAGCTGTTGTAGGCTATTGTAAACAAGCTTCTTGTCAGGGTATATGGCTCAAGATGACTGCAGGGATGATAGCCGCCTTCTATTGGCTCCCTGCAGTTTATGAAGCTGTTTTTAAAATCATGGGCCTAGAGGTAATGGCAGTGCTCAAATACTGCCTACAGTTCTCAGAGCGGGTGTCAAACATTATCAAGCCTCAGTTTCCTTATCTAGGAGACAGACCACACATAGTTTGGATAGTGTTTAGCTTGGAACCCAATACGTTCTGGTGCTTAATAAATATAATCTTTACGACCAGACAGTCATTTCTCCGTGATAGTTTTCAGATAGCCATTGTTCAGGGTCTCAAACAAATGTTTGCATACCTACAGCTTCAGTATGCGCCACAACTAAAAGGGGGAAGATACTTATGTCCATCGACAGATTAATGGATAATCAGAATGTGGTATAAACTGGAATATTATTAACATTATTCAGACTCAAAAAGGAAGGAAATTCTAATGGATGCTACAGTATAGATGACCGTGGAAGACATTGTACCATAAAATAAGCCAGTCGTGAAAGGAGAGAGGCTGTGAGATCTCAATGACAAGAAGTACCTAAAAATATCCATAATCAATGAGAGAGAGAGAGAGAGAGAGAGAGAGAGAGAGAGAGAGAGAGAGAGAACAGAGGGAAGAGAGGAGGGAGCTGCTGTTAGGTTTTCAGCTCTGCAGGATGAGAAGGAGACTTACGGAGGTGGATGGTAAGGATGTTTGGATGAAGTGTGGACGTCTTTAATGCCATTCGAGTGGTTTAGGATGACAAATGTTATTTTATACATATTATCACAGTAAACAACTGGGGCAGTTGCATCATTATGTATTGCATCCTGATGTATTGAGGAAGGGCTCATTCTCTTTGCCTGTGCTTCTGTGTGAAAGCTCACACAGGCTTCTCATGAAGACCTCTGTAGTCCTGGATACTGGACAGAAGCAGTTTGCTATAGGTCTGGATCCTTTCGTGCATTATTTTACTCGAGGAACTTCCTTAAGCTGTGACGTTAGACCCATTTTACAGAAGAATCTTGGGCCCCACGAAGTTATGCAATGAGACACAGGTCTATGTCAACAAATTGTAACCAGAGCCTTTGTTGTTAACCAAAAGAGAACAGAAAGGCTCAGAAACATCAAAATTATCCACAGTATAAATAATTCCCATTGGATTTTTATGTCTGTGTGAGTTGTGTTGTTTCCTGGAGTTACAGATAGATGTGAGCTGCCAGGTAGGTGCTGAGAATTGAACCCATGTCCTCTGGAAGATCAGGCAGTGCTCTTAACTGCTAGGTCACCTCTCCAGCCCTTCTGTTTTTGTTTTTTTGTTTTTTTTTTTTGTTTTTTTTTTTTTGTTTTTTTATACAAGTATTGAAAGTATGACATTCAGGATATTTAAAATGACATCAGATGTCCAGGTGCTTTACAGAGTAGCCTTTCCTTATGACATCATATGGTAGAAACACAAGACTGTCCCTCTTAAGATTAAGGATATCTGTTTTCAAAGTATAGTGGACAAGGCCTGGCAGCAACCATTGTTCAGATGATTTTGATAAAAGACAATGTATATCCCAAAGTTCAGAGTATAAAATATCATTTCCTTATATTATAAATTTGTATAACATAAAAATTTATGAGATGCTTCTACACATATTTGGCCTCACAATGACTTGATAGGGTGATACTGGAGTCTCATCAGAAGATGGGGAGGTTTCATTTCTTCCAAGCAAGTCCTGACAGAATCCAACCCTACCCAGAGCCCACAGTCAGATAAGATCCAGTCTGCTGTGGGTGTCTGGCTAGGGAAAGAGTTCCAAACGGGTAAACGAGTTTAGAGACAAGTCTGATGGCTTGAGTTCAGTCCCAGGGACCACATGATAGAACTAGAGAACTGGTTCCCTCAAGTTGTCTTCTGCATGCACATGTTCTCCTCAGTCGCCCCACAAGTAAATTCTAGAAATGTGATAAGAGATTAAAAGAGGAGAAAAGGAGAGAGAAAACCTTTGCTGTCATCAAAAGTCATTTGTCTGTGGATGTGACCATAGACATTTGTCTGCTCGAAAGTCTTTGCTAGCATGGGTGGCCAGGCACCATCAGAATGGCTTAGGGGTTAAAAATTCAGCCTATGAGTGTTACCAGTTGTAGTAACATGTGCCTTTAACCCCAGAACTCAAGAAGCAGAGGCAGGCTGATCTCTGTGAATTTGAAGCCAGCCTAATCTTTGTAGTGAGTTCCAGGTCAAGTAGGGCTGTATAGCAAGATCTGTCTCAAAAAACAAACAAACAAAACAAACCATACCAATAACAAAACTCAGCCTGTCAGACCTCACTAAGAACTCGTGAGTCAGACTCTGTCTTTTAAAAAAGCTTCAGGCTGGGGGATGGTGGCTCAGGGGTAAAGTGTTACTGCAGAAGCCTGAGGGTCTCAGTCTGGACACCCAACACTCAAGAAAAGTTGGGTTCTTTGTCTCCATCTCACAACCCCAGTGTTCAAGAAGCAGAGATACATGGATTTCAGACTCTCCGACCAGCCAGCCTAGAAGAAACAACTAACTCCAAGTTCAGTGAAGACTATCAAAATAAAGGGAAAGAACATTTGGATTTGGTCAAGTGCGCGCACACACACACACACACACACACACACACACACGCACACACACCTGGCGTCCATGTACACATGAATTTTGACCACAGAGTTACTGTGCCCCTGCATCATCTGGAGAATGTTCTCTTGCCTGTCTCCCTGCTGAGCAGTTGGAGAGAAGACAGTGTGACTCCTCACACCCTGGACTTCATTACCAGGACAGCCTTGCCCTTCTTCGTTGTAAAAGGCAAGCAAGAGCGATGCTTGAAAGATACCATTGAAACCTGGGGTTTGCAGCCCCATTTCGAAGCCTGCAGGGAGTGGGAACATTGTGCTGTGTAATTATTTAAATGAAAATAACATAAATGATGAGGAAAGAACTATTTATATCAAGTGCTTCTAATTAAATGAGAAATAATAAGTGGAGGAGAAAGCATACAGTCAGGAGAGAGGAGAGAAACTTCCTGCCAGGGAGGACCAGCAGACAATGGGGCAGTTTTCCTAGTGGGGTAATTATCACTCCCAGACTAGATTGTCCAAGGCAAGATAAGCACCAGCAAAGTGTAATGCGCTCCCAGCTTTGTTATCAATGATGCTTTCAGACAGCGGCTCTGGGTCACAGATTTTGAATATACTAAATGCTTAATTCAGTGGTGCCCTCTCACCTCCAAGATCTCGGGCTAAGAGAAAAATATGTGCACTGGTCCCGTGTTCCCCGACTTAACTCTTCAGTGAATATCCTAGGAATAAAATCGGGGAGGGAGAAGTGCTACCTCTGAGTCTTTCCCACCCCGGGGCTATTTCCATTTCAAACAGCAGCAAGAGAGACAATGTGGTCATCAAAAGGGCCGTGATGACCATCTCCAGCCCCTGCCTCAGTTTCCTTCATGATGGCACTCAAAAGATGTTTTTGAAACAGGAGGCTGGTGCAGAGGTGATAGGTCCAGTTCAGAAAAATCAATGCGTGCCGAACTTTCATAAGGAGATGTTGATTTACAAGCTGCAGTGTTGTTGAAACAACTTGCTTTCTCATTAGTCCAACCCACCCTGTAGTAATGTTTTGAAAGAAGAGGAGGAGGGGGGAAGTGGAAAAAAATACACGTGCAGAGACTTTTTCGCTTGTCCTTGGAAGATCTAGGGCCTAAATAAAAAACAAAACAAACAAACAAACAAAAAAAACAAAACAAAAAACAAGTCTCTAAAAAGTGTGAGCTGTGCACAATGGAACAACACACTTTAGAGCTCAGACACGGGCACAGAGACAAACCTCGATTTGATTCTGCCCACCACAAACCTGTAAGTGTCTTCCATGCACGGTGCTGACTGAGGGAGGCTCTGGGTAGACACTAGCTGCTTTTGCTACAAAAAGGATGGCTTCTATTGGAAACAAAAAGCATTCCCTGTTTTATACCAGTTGCCATGTACCTCTTATGGGACTGAGAAAGCCCGAGAATGGTGAGCTGGAGTCTGTTTCTTGCCTTCAAGGAGCTGTCCCATTAAGTGAGGCAGTATGGTACAGGAGCGTGAAATATTAAAGGGAGGGGAGAACATGAAGGAAGTCTGATGAGAGATGGCAACCCAAGGCAGACAGGACAGATGAGAGGCCCAGAGGAAGGCATGGGATACTGAGAAAGGCTTCAAGGAAGGTCCAGGATGTGCTAATGCCCTGGGGCACAGGAGCATCTTGGGAAGAGGGATGAGTTGCACAGCAACCAAATCTTACAAAATCTGCCCTTGAAATAGCCCAGTTATCTGACAGGTAAATGTTTGGAAGCCTTGCTGGAGCATCCACAAAGACAAAGACAACAAATAGGCTGTGTCTTAGTATCTCTTAGATGTAATATTCATTCTCTCATTGATTCATTCATTCATGTTTTTTGAACCCAAAAGATATACCAAATACTAAACACACACACACACACACACACACACACACACACGCACAAGAAGAATCATGTTTTCATTGTTATTCTGAGACAGCGTGTCACTATGTAACTCTGGCTGTCCTAAAACTCACTCTGTAGATCAGGCTGGTCTCAAACTCACAGAGATCTACCTGCCTCTGTCTCCAAAGTGCTGAAACTAAGGATGTACACCACCACCACCACTGCTGGGCTGAAAAATTTTGACCTTAAAAGACTTTATATTTTATTCATATTCACATTATGAAATAAACACATAAACATATGATATGTATTTATTGAAACAGGGAAGGGAATGGGAAAGGTAATGACTGATAATTTACAGAGTATCTGGAAAGGTCTCCCTAAGAGACAGGAACATTGGTCTCCTGATGGGCAAAAGCAGACTCCAAGGTGAGATTGCATTTCCCACTTGAAAAGAAGGCTGTGGCTCCCCATGGACCTCTACCATAGTATACCAGCACATCAGTACAAATGACAGAGAAATGAGGGAAGCCTCAGAACCGTTGAGCACACCTGCAAAGGTGAGAGACTGGAGGGGTGTTAGCAGTGTGACTGGCATTTGCAAGCTGCCGTGATCTGACGAGCATTAGACAGGCTTCGCATTAGATCAGCATGTGTTTCATGACTCGGGCTGTAGACGTCACCATGGGTTGAACTGTTGCCCAGCCTCCCATTGGCTTGAAACCCCAAGTGTAGGGCTGACAAGATGCCTCACCACCAAGCCCAGTGCCCTGAGTTGCATCCCCAGAAGCTGTACGGTGAAAGGAGAGAACCAACTCACGCAGATTGTCTTCTGACCTGCGCACATGCTCCACCCCATAAACACAAACAAATAAATAAATCTGAAAAAGAAACAAAGTAAATTATCATTTAGTAAAGTTACATTGTTTAATAAAAATCCATGAAATAGGCAGGTTTTCACATAATCACCTCACACTGGAACTTTTGTCTTGGGACCACCCCCACTGAATAATACCATGTTATAGTCTAACACCAAGAATACAAGTGATGGTGTGTTGTTACAGGCCTATTAACTTGAAATATTGAACTAAGTTTGTTAAAAGCTTTCTGGTGTGTGTGTGTGTGTGTGTGTGTGTAATAGCTAACATGATTGGTGGCCAAAAACAAATGCCACAGTAGCCTTAAGTTAAAAAACCAACAACCCTTTGTTTCAAAATTGAGCTGTTTTTTTCAATAATTGTGGCAACATCTGGTAGCAGACTTCAATGTGACTTGCTCGTTTCCTTAGCTGGCATTGTTAGGAGGTAGACATCTAGTATGCAAACAATTCTTCAGTCTCCTCACCAGAGAGAGAGGATAAAGAGAGAGAAAGAGAGAGAGCAAGAGAGAGAGAGAGCAAGAGAGAGACTAATTATTAATATGTATGTGTAAACAGGACTTTCTTCAAATTCTTGATTCTTGAACCTTTCTGTGGAAAAGACTCTTGGGACACTGTTGAGGAAAAAGTGATTTTTCCTTCAAGATACATTCATTGGCAATATTCTTAGTCATGCCAATAAAAATGAAAAGGAGCCAGGCAGCCAGGCAACAGCAGAGTGGTTAGTACAAGACTATTACCAAGGCAGAAATGAGGCCAAAGAGATGATACATGTGTGTCTCTCGCCCACTCCATCAGCTAGAGCCTGACCCAGACCCTCTTCCCCATCTGAGCTCCAAGCAAACCACCATTTTTCACAGTAGCACTTAATAGTGGACATTAACTTAGCCCTCCCCAAAAGGGCTGACCTGCCGTCCACCCTCCGTGCTGCTCCAAACTGTAATCACTTGCTCACTCGGTAATTTGATCAAATAGCATGTACCTTTTCCAGCCACTTATTGGCCAATTAAGTCAAGTTCTCACCGAGGGGGTCCAGCTGGCTTCAAGTTCCCTTAGATGAATTGATTGAAGATATTGTGCAATCTATGAACCCAGTTTAATGATCTAGGTGATAATACTTGTAATTCTTCTCAGTCAGGGGAATTTGCTGCGGCTGTTGCCGGCAAATCCATGTTCTGATACACTGAAGTATCAGAACCACATTAATCCGCCCTCAGCTCCACTGCGAGGCCTGCGTGGTGAAAAGGGAAATTTAAAATTCACTTGGCATAACCAAGTGGAAACAATGTTTCTGTTGATGTGTTTTCTACTTTGTCTGGTTGTGGATGCTGTCTTTAGAGGTGGAATGTGAGGGAGAGCACGTGATTGATAACTACCAGGAAATGCAAATAAGTGCTCTTTCAATATTACTGAGCAAACAGCACATCAAACGTTTGAGATAGGAAAAGGCGCTGCTTTCAGGCACAAACATGGTATTTTCTAAAATATCGGGGTGGGGCTCTGAGGACTAAAGTCATTATTTTTGTATGAAGTGTTACATGGAAGACATAAATAGTAAGAGTTTCTGCTCCTACCCCCTGGACTCGCTGCATTGAAGTGATAATGAAGAAATGTCACACGGTGACATGGGCCTTGAATGCCTCTCCAAACACTTTCCCTGCACAGTGACATGTTTTTTAAAAATAATCATTAAATAATTTGCTTGCTTGCTTCCCTGTGTGTGCATTTGTCCCCTAAACTGCCGGAACCTTAATCCTCCTCCCCGTGAAGGAAACACTGTAAACAACACTCAGGAGGCTTTGGTGACTATTGCAAATTCAGAATACTTCCAAGCACTGTCCTACAGTGAGTCTGTGAAGTTGGTCTACAAACTGAAGAGCTGGTTTTGGTTTTCATATGCAAGCGGCAACTGTGTTCCTAATTTATGCTGGGCTGCGGAGCTGCTGTCCCTCCTTCTGGATGTTTCCTTTTCAGTCAGAGAGGCAATCCGATGTCGCTTTGGGGATCTGAGACTTGCAGGGAATGGCTGACACTTTGGATGAGAACTTGAATTCTTTCCGAAGAAGCAGGGAAAACGAGACTCTGGCAGAGGTGGTTTCCAAATTGAGAACAGCAAAGCTTACCTGGACCATGGCTCATTTTATCCAAGGGTCCCAGTTTAATCAAGGCAGAGGCTGATACTAAAAGAAATTCCTTTTCTAAGCAGAATGATCAAAACCAGGTAGGACTTTGGGGTCTAGTACATGTCCCCTGAGAACAAAGCACAAATGTGTAATCGTAAGGAGAGGCCTTGCTGGTGTCGCTTTGTATCGCCTCCCCATTCTGCTTGCTGATTAGCATAATTTAAAATTTTCTAACTACTTTAAACAGAAATTATTATCCTAGTGAGATTAGAGTAGAAATGTGTTAGACTTTCCACACTGTGGAAAAGTAATAAGTTAAAGAAGGAAGACTCCATTTGGGCTCACAGTTTCAAAGGCCCCAGTCCCTGGTTGGCTGGCTCCATTGTTTCTGGGTCATGGTGAGGCAGAGCATCATGGTGGAATATGTCTGAGCTGCTTACTGTCTGACACTCAGGAAGCTGCAGAGCAGGACAAAAATGAGCCAGGGTAGGATGTGGCCCCTAGGACATCCCCACCAGAGGCCTGGTTCTTCCTATGAGGTCTGACTTCCTAAGGCTTCGATTGCCCTCTCAGTGATGTGGTGAAATCATGAATGCATTAGTGAATCAAGCCACTGGTTAGTCAGAGCCCTCATGTTCTAATGATTTCTAGTGGCTGTGGAGCAAACCTTTAACACAGGAGTCTTTGGGGGAACACTTAACATCCAAACCACAACAAAGTACTTCTCAGGTGCTGTTCCCTGTTCTAAAGACCCTACATGGACTCAGATGCTGAACTGCCACACTCTATAAAGTCCATGCTTCCACTTCTAAGACCAGAGAGGTTAAACAACGTGTCAGAGTTACATAGTCCCTCAGTGTCAGTGTCAAGGTCCAACCAAGCAGGCTGAACCTAGTCTGTGTTCTTACTGGCTACCTCAGACTACCTCTCTGGCTTCTCCTGAGCACAAAGCTCTCAGACACCTCTGTCTAGCTCTCCAGCGTGTTACCTCCTCAGGTAAAGAACCACTGGACCTAGCATGGTGACACACAGTATTAATCCCAGCCCTCAGAAGGAGAGGCAGGAGAATCTCTGTACGTTGGAGGCCAGACATTGGTCTACATAGAAAGTTCTAGATCAGCGGCTAGGGCCTGCCCCCACACCTCTGCCAAAATCACTGATGCTAAGGGCAATTGGTACCTTAACAAACAGACATGACAGCCTTCCTGTCCTTTGTCTTAGGTGGCCTTAGCTTTGTGATTGAGGACTTGTCTAACATCTCCAAGTACAGCAGACATTTACTTCTGAGTCATCAAAATGTTAGCAAAGTGTCAAAAGTTGGAGATTCTGATTTAAAACACAACAGGTCAACGTCAAAAATTATGAAATGTCAAATTCACGTCTGTCTCTTGAGTTCTGAATTCTTTCAAGTTCATTCTGCCTCATTGAAACATAGATCTCTCCCCACATGTATTCATGTTACTCTTGGTATCAAATAGTCTATTTCATCTAAACCTAAGACCATAGTAACTATTGAAAATACCCTGTCTGAGAAGAGACAGTGTAGAAGGGGTGACTAGGGAAGAGAGGGGCACAGTCGTGTGTCCCTGAAGGACAGGGACACCTTCTGAGAAATGAGCCTGGGCAATTTTGTCATTGTATGGACTTCCTAGACCATGCTTACATGGATGACACAGCCTCTGCTGACTGCTAAGATGGAGGGAAATGCTGGGGCATAGCAGCACTGCTTTACAGAAGTCTCACAAGTCTCTAAAGCGATGAGAAGAGGCATGGTACCATGCAGGCTGTGACAAGCTTGCTCTTTACTGTCTCTGCTGAGCATTATGTAATGTGCTTAGCTGTCGGGGCAGCATCGGGGCAACATGGTCACATGCTGAGTGTTGGAGGTTATGGTCACAAATGCACATGAGAACTCGGCTCCACCCTACTCAGCCGAGACTGTAATATTATACTGCCCATCACTGAGTGACTACCCCATGTGAAAAGTATCTGTGACTTTGTGTCTCACCTCTATAGATGAGACAGGCTAAAGTCACCTATCAGCTCTTACTTCTACTGCTGTGGCATCTCTCCCAAGAAAGAGAAATGTCACATGACAGTATTCCCATTCAGAATTTGTCTTAAATATGCATGATCCGGATTAGCATCTCAGTGGTGGCTAGACTACATTTTTGATTCTGTGGCTGAGCTCATGTCTTTGTACATGTCACACGTATGCTCTACCACCAAGATATACCTCTAGCCATGGTTATGACCTGGTTTTTTTTTTTTTTTCAAAAAAAAAAATTAAAGCTATTTATTTAAGTTGTTTAGTTAACTGTATGACTATGTACATGCATATGTGTGTGCTTGTGCCCAGATCCTATAAAAAGAGAGTTACTATTGGTTGTGAGCCACCATGTGGGTGCTGGGATTTGAACCAGGGTCCTCTACAAGAGCAGTAAGTGCTGTAACTCCTTGAGCCATCTCTCCTTGAGCCCATTGTCATACACTCCCATCATACTGTCTGTATTTAAAAAAATAAAATTAATTAATGCGTATATTATTTCCCATTTGGTTTTGGTTTTTCCAACATTTCATAAGGTTAAGGGACATAGTATGGTGTTGACTGTGATATCTCCAGTATATTTGGAATATAGTACATTGTGATGATTAATCTTATTTGTCAACTTGGTAGAATAGAGAATCACCAAACAGATGGCCCCTGGGTTTATCTGTAAAGGCTTTTCCAGAGATGTGATGATGTGAATGAAAATAGCCCCATAGGTTCATATGTTTGAATGCTTAGTGCCTAGTTTGTGGACATGCTTGGGAAGGATTAGGAGGTGTGGCCTTGCTGGAGACAGTGTGTCATTTGGAGGGGGAGGCTTTGGGGTTTCAAAACTGCACGCCATTCCCAGTTGGCTTTCTCTGCCTCATGCTTGTGGACCAGATGTTAGCTCTCTGCTCCAGTGCCTGCCTGCCTGCCTGCTGCCATGCTCTCTCACGATGGTCATGGATTCTAACCTTCTGAAGCTGTAAACCCCCATTAGATGCTTTTTTTCTATAAATTGCCTTGCTTACAGTAGTCATGGTGTGTCGTGATCCTTACTATCTAGGTATGTTACACGTACATCCCGTTATATTCACACAATGGTAAAATTGTTCAACAATGTATTTCCTAGAACATATCTTTATCATTATATCAGGGATGACAGAACTTCCTATACTTTAAGTAATCTTCAGTTAACCTAGGTTTGAAAAAGTCTCTGTCCAGTATTGTCTGATAAATTTTAATTTTGATACTACAAATTTTTCTTTGTGTTTATACTGATAAAAGTAACACAAGCTGTGCTTTGCTTTGATATTTTACATCTTTTCTGTTTTCTCATTTTCTGAGTGTTAATATCTAAGACCATTATAACCAGACACATTAGGAACATTAATAGTTTATAAGCGTTTTAGATGGACATGGTGGCACACCTGTAATCTTAGCTACTTGGGAGGAAATTACATTTGTATCCATCATAGCAACAGAGTGAGAGTCTGTCTAAAAAAGTTTCATGAAGGCTAGAAGTTTAGGTCAGTGGTGCCAGCTTATTCCCCAGTAACGCAAAGAAGTATGAAGAAGTCATGTTGTCAAAAAACAAACAAACAAATGAACAAAAAACCTTGCTCTTAAAGTCCATGGAAAGTATATAAATGTACAGAGAAAGGAGAGCGTGTATGCTGAGTGGCAGAAGGAAAGCATGTCATTGAGAATGTTACGGCTTGGATGATTTGAGTAAGTCCTTCGGAGGTTTGTGTGTGGGAATCTTGGTCCTGGTGGGGCCATATCAAAAGATAGTAGATATTGTGAGGTGAATATAATAGGATCAGGTCCCAAGGACACAACCCTCAGAAGACAGTGGGTGAGCATCATTATAACAGGTTAGTAGTTGAAACAACAAGGCCATCCCATGTATTTGACACATCTATGACACTGACTGAACGTTCTGGCCACTAGAATCATGAATCACAGAAGCATTATCTCTTCCTAAAATGCTCTTGGATATTTTGTTACAGGAACACATGTGGACCAACACAAGGAACCAGTGACTCCAGAGAGAAGCATTTCTGTCCAAATGAAGACGACCATCAACATGAAGACAAAATATGCTAAGATGACACTAGGGGCAGCTGCGTCCCTGAGGGCATTAGACACGGGTGGTAGTGGGCCATGTGATGTGCTCTGATTTGAAAGACTTCTACCAGAAGCAAGCACATTCTGCTTAGATGAAAGGCCTAGTGGATCTCACCTTCAAATGAGAGCCATAATTCTGACCCATACTTCCCAGAACAGGAAGTCCTGGAAAACTCAGCTCACCATGCTCCATACAGGAACTTTTGAAGATCTCACCATGCCATGGGTACATGTTACA
Source organism: Arvicanthis niloticus (assembly GCF_011762505.2). Classification (NCBI taxonomy): domain Eukaryota; kingdom Metazoa; phylum Chordata; class Mammalia; order Rodentia; family Muridae; genus Arvicanthis; species Arvicanthis niloticus. The sequence continues at coordinate 4,630,138 of NC_047664.1, forward strand.
TTATAATGTTTTTCTACTTGAGGAATATTTTGGCAAAAAAAAAAAAAAAGAAAGAAAGAAAAGAAGGAGGGAAGGGAGGAAGGAAGGAAGGAAGGAAGGAAGGAAGGAAGGAAGGAAGGAAAGCAAAAAGGCAAAATATTATTATTCTTTTGGACAAAATATTTCACTTCTTTCATTTGACCATTAAGAGCTTGGAAGGAGGCAAAGAAAGGGAGAGATGTTGTAACTATATTACAATCCTCGAAATAAAAAAAAAAAAACAGGAAGAAAAAAATTAAAAAAGAATTTGAGAACTTGGGTTTTCATCCACCATGGTCAAGTTTGGGCATTTCTAGTGGTCAGCCATTTGCCTTTCAGGTTTACCACCTATAAAGGAGCTGTTTGCCTCATACATATGACTATAATTACCATACAAGAAAACTCATGTGGACCTAGAAATCCATGTCTGTTGGGAGCTGACTCCTAGCAGAAAGCGGCTATCAGCTTTGCAGCCATCTCGAGCCATATACCCTGACAAGAGACTTGTTTTCAACAGCCTACAACAGCTGAGCACATACCTTGTTTTGTTGTTTAGTGCCCCCAGCTTCAAGGCGCACATGGTATCCACACCTTCAAGGCGCACTATGTGGTAACCACGCCTGCAAGGCACGTGGCAAAGCATATAAATACCCTGGATTTCCCTTCAATGAATGAGATTTGAGACTTGATCAGAGCCTCTGTCTTGTCTCCATTCTTCGCGTCTCTTCCCCTTCATCCCGACTCTCTCTCTTGCTAGACCCTGACCCATGGACCGGAGCAGCAGCTTGGGCCAGGACACAGTGGCCCTCAAGCCAGGCAGTGTGGGCTTCAACAATGGCCATGCTCATCCTGAGAACCAGAGCTAACGTGTGAGGCAGGTGAGATGCCCATGGGGCGAGGCACTTGACCCCTGGAGCCCACATGAAGGTGGAGGGAGAGAAATGATTCCATAGAGCTGTTCTCTGACTTATATGTGGGTGGCCATGGCACTCTTGCTGCTTCCAAATCTCTGCCCCTCACACGAAGGCACACACACACACAAACACACACAAACACACAGACAGACACAGACAGATTCACACACAGACATACATACATACACATATACACACAAACACACAGAGACACACACAAGCACACACAGACACACACAGACAAACACACAGACCTACACACACACACAGAAACACACAGACAGACACAGACACATACACACCCACAGACATACTTACACACACAGACAAACATATACACACAGAGAGACACACACAATCACACACAAACGCACACACAGAGAGACACACACAGACAACACACAGATCTGCGTGTGTGTGTGTGTGCGCGCACACACACACACACACACACACCTTTTTTCTAATGTGACTTGTACTGAGAATTTCTTTTCTAAGAATTTTCCTCACATCCGGTCACTCTTACACTTCCAGTATCATTTAACTGTCACCTTGGCTTGTCACCATGGAGTTCACTGGGTTCATGACAAACTGAGTAGACCAGTGCAATGGTGAATACAAAAATTAAAAAGAAAGAAAGAAAGAAAGAAAGAAAGAAAGAAAGAAAGAAAGAGAGAAAGAAAGAAAGAAAAATCATCTTAGGGACATTTTGCTTAAAGAATCAGAAAAGTGCCAGGTGGTGGTGGCGCACGCCTTTAATCCCAGCACTTGGGAGGCAGAGGCAGGTGGATTTCTGAGTTCGGCCTGGTCTACAGAGTGAGTTCCAGGACAGCCAGGGCTACACAGAGAAACTCTGACTCAAAAAAAAAAAAAAAAAAAAAAAGAATCAGAAAAGTGAATCTGTTCTGTGCCTCTAATAAAGGCAGGCATCTGGGTAGATAGACATCTACCCATAAGGATAGCAAACCTTCCTTAATGGGAAGGTAAGCAGTTTTAACAGAACCTTTATAAGCAGATGGGGCACAGGGAGGTATTAATAATGGAGATATGATATCTTTCTCAAGCAATACATTATGACCAATGAAAGTTTAAAATCTCCCAGCATAAAAGACGAGTGAAGCAGAGAAAGTAAAGGGATAAAACCTGTGGACATCACACAAGAAAGGTCCAGGGATCCTTGTGCCCTGGGCTGAGGTGCATGCAGTTCCAGGTGGAGAAGCAGAATTTCACGGATTGATGGACGGCAGCTTGCTGGCAGGTGCCATACATCATAGAACACTATGGATTAAAGACACCCCAGGTAGGTAGTCAGCAGTGATGTGTGTGTGTGCGCGCGCTCGCGCACGTGTGTGTGTGTGTGTGTGTGTGTGTGTGTGTGTGAGAGAGAGAGAGAGAGAGAGAGAGAGAGAGAGAGAGAGAGAGAGAAACATAATTTAAGACCCAGAAAAATCCTTTTCTTTTTTAAATAGGCATACAGCTAAATCAAGAAAGGCTTGTAGATTTCACAACCGTCTACCTAAGAAACAGGCAGTGCCCTGGAGTTTGGGGGAGGATTTGATTGGCAGAAGCACTTTCCAGTAGGAAAAAGACAAATCAGTTTGTGGCAGCCTTCCCATCATGGTATGTAGATGTTTTGCATAAAGTATCATTTCCCAGTAGCACCAAGCATTTCCTGCTTCTCTGTGTGTTTGAGTTTGATCTCCATAGCTCTCCCACTTCATACCAGCATCCCGATGGTAGCATCAGGAGGAGAGGAAGTGTTAACTCTTAGTAGTGCTAGGGACTTGCATGCCTAACCTCCAGGTAACCCGCAGGAGCACTGATGCCCAAGCAGATTCTAAATGTTGGTACTGACACAGAGTTTCAGTTTTATGAAAAATGCTTAATAAAATATCATTCAAATGTGCAAACTTACAATCAAATCCAGCTCTCTTTAGATGAAAGTTACCTAAGAGGTGACGGGGAAACATGATAGATGAAGAGAAATGCTTATTGTCTGGAAGATGGGCCAGCCCTCTGTGTCCCAGATCAAGTGTTTATCCTTGCACGGGGTGCATTTGACTTTGTCATTATACAAGGTAGTATCAACTGTTTGCATTGGTAACATTTCTAAGACGGTAAACACCCTCCAACTTGTCCAGGAGATGATGGTGAAATCGGATGATCTTGAAATCATGTTTGGTGACATGGTGGGGATGCTGTCTAAATGCTGTTAATTTAATCTAATTTAAAACACAACAAAGCACGCAAAAGTTAGCTGAAGTAACCAAAGAACATGGGTCAGAGCTGGGAAGGACAGTCAGTTGGGTAATTGGGTATTCACACTGGCCACATTCTCAATAGGGATTCTTGCTTGTCACTAACAGAGCTGCCAAAAGTTAACAAAACAATTCAAACAGAAAGTTTGCCTGCTTCATTTTTAAAGCAATGAAAATAATTGATTTGTTATTGTTGTTCATCCTTCCGAAGGAATCCACTAGGGGCTGAGCTTGAAGACTGGTTCATGCTAAGAGAGTACCCCCCCCCAACTAAGCCGCCTGGGGCCCCCCTTTTTATTCTTATTGTTCATTGTTAAGGCAGGGTCTCATGTGGGCCGGGCAGTTCTCCAGTTCTGTGTAACAGAGGTTGGCCTTGAACACCCAAACCTCTGCTTCCCAACTCTCTCTTTCATTTTAGCTTTTGAGAAATGGTCTCCAGACTTTGAACCTGAGACCCTCCATCCTCAGACCTCAGTAACTGGATTACAGGCCTGTGCACCAAGCCCAGCCAGGAGTAAACATTAAAAAACAATTTAGCAAAAAATTTTTGCTTGTTTATATTCAGACAAACTATAAAAATCTGTTGCAAACTATTCAACAAGCCAGACATAATGGCTTGGTCTGTAGCTTCAGGTTTCTGTAGGGCAAAACAAGAAGACTGCAGTGAGTTCAAGGTTATGTGGACTAACCTAATGAGTTCAGGGGTGCAGAGCCAGCCTGGGCTACAGAGCCAGACTGCCTCAACCAACCAATCAAAAGAATGCACCAAACAATTAACAAAATTAATATGCAAATAATAACCCAATAATATATGAAGATATTAGAACAGAAACATGTTTCCCAGACTATCAAGAACACAAAAAAGCACAAACATTCACAGATGCACACATAGACACAAACACACAAACACACACACACACAGACCCAGAGACACAGACACATACCAAATAAATTTAATTTTAAAAAATTTAAAAAGATAAAACTGCCAAATCCATCTTTAAGAAGAAAGATTTTCTACTAAAACCCACAGTCTCTGGAGATGAAGATGGCCCAGTGATCAAGGGCATTTGCTGCTCCTGTAGAAGACTGGAATTTGGTTCTTAGCACACAATGATCACAGCTGTCTATAACTCTAGTTCCAGGGATCCAATGTCCTCTGATGGCGTCTCTAAGCATCAGGAATGCATGTGGTACATATATGCACATACATGCAAAGCAGTCATACATGTAAAATAAAAATAAGCAAATCCTAAAATTTGTATAAATTTGTCTCAATTGCTTACTCCAAAGCAAAATGAATTTTTTCTCAAATCGAAATTAAGCGTGTATCAACTTAAGATTAAATATCGATTGTCATTAAAGTCAGTAGAACACATGTAAAAATCTTAGCCCTAGCAATACAATTGGCTACTTTGATTTTTAAGAACTAAGACAATTTAATTTTATGTAATAAATATATGATAGCTGCTGAATTATGTATGCCTTTGTTACTTATCCAAGTATCATCGGCTTGTCAACAGAGCCCTCAGACATACACAATAATAATTAATGCAGTCATCTTTGATATTTTGCTGACTGTCAGTCACACACAAAACATAGCTTTATACATATCTCTTCAGTTTTATCATGATGAATATGTATTTGTCAAGGTAGAAAGATAGAACGTAATTGAGCACTCTTTAGCCTTATTTATAACTTCTAAATATTTAGACATATAATCCAGATGCCCCCCTTTGTTCTCTCACCTTGGGCTCCACAAGTGTTAGGATCAAGTCCTCTGAATGGAAGGAAAATGGAGACCACCTCGGGGGCTGCCCTCACTGCAGCTGGAGAAGTCACTCTACAGAGGGAAGGCAGGAGAGAAGCCTTTGAGCATGCCCAGTTGGGTTTCACACACCTTCCCCTTTCTCATACCCAGCAGGAGATACATGCACACAGCCCTCCTCACAGTCTCACTGATGGCCAACAATCTTTAACAAGAGGATAAACCTCTGCAGTAACATTTTAAAATGCACAGTTGCGGTGACACCTTAATATGAATGACTTGTAGTTGGTGTAATTAGTTTTCCAATTCATTAACCTCTGGAATTATCACTAAGGAAGAGTGTGCTTGTGATTCACTGGGGGCAGTCTTCCCTGTCCCTTCATTGTACCAATGTTTGGCTTGGAAAGGGGCAAAGAGGGAAGTTGACAGAAGTCTCCAATCCAGGGAGGGTTTCCTGAAGAGCGGAGGGCTTGGTGGATAGTTGTTAGGGCTGCGCTCAAAGGTGCTAACATCAGAGGGGTAAGAAGGGACTGAGATCTATCTAGGCTTGCTCTGCTCAGCACGCAACATGTCTCACTGCTCGGGGAGAGAGCTCAAAGTCTCTCTCTCTCTCTCTCTAGTAAAGGTGCGTTGAGGGGGTTCTGGGACCCTGCATGCATGTCCTAAGGACAGAACTGGGCCCACACAGTGACAGTCATAGACACTGATTTGTGATCCTATTGGAAAAGATGAATTGTGACCTTCATCTCATTGAAACCTTTTAGAAAACCCAAAGACAGGCACCCCTATTGCCCTCATGTTATTCAAAAGGGGACAGAAGCTAAGTTAAATAGCTTACTAAGTGTCCCTTTGTAGCAAAAGTATCAGGCTTCACTTGCTCACAGCACAAGTTTGAGCTGTTGAGACGGCTGAGAGGGATGAAGGTGCTTGATGCCAAACCCAAGGATGATGTCTGGAGCCCACATGGTCGAAAAAGAAAACAGACTCCCCCAAGTTGTCCGTTAGCCTCTACCATGCATGCTCTGACACATATACATCCATATACACAAGATAGATAGATAGATAGATAGATAGATAGATAGATAGATAGATAGATACATACATAGATAGATAGATAGATAGATAGATAGATAGATAGATAGATGGATGGATGGATGGATGGATGGATGGGTGGGTGAGTGGATGGATGGATGGATAGATAGATAGATAGATAGATAGATAGATAGATAGATAGATAGAAAGATAGATAACAATAAAGATTAAATACCCACCCTCACACTACTGGACACTACAATGGAGCTTCCTAACACTTCGGCTACTTGATGACACCGTGGGCTGTTCAGGAAGCTAGCAATTCCCAGACTGCGTCTCCAGTGCGAAGGGGTTTACTGCATAAAATTAAAGTTGGAACCAAACATGAGGAATGTTAGGGGGAACAAGAGTCAGGGAGTCAGCATCAGTGTACCTAGACAATCAACCACACTAAAACAAATAGTTCTCTTGTGTGTGCCTGAAAGCTTTGGCAAAACACAGGCGCCTCTAGTCAGCTCCTATCGTCCATGTCAGTTGGAGGCCACAACCAGCACAGCTCCTCACCTTCATGGAGCTGGTACTCCATCTTGAGAGGAAGGCTTGTCTTCAACCTTTCCTTTCTGCAGGGAGTGGCTTTTGCCTCCAGACTACTCGCTCTGACTGGGGCCATCAGGAGTAGGGGAGGCCAGGATGTGTAGTTTCTGGCTGGAAGAGTATGTGGTGAGATGGCCCTGGAACACTCCTGTAAAACCCCCAAGCCCCTCCCCATGTGAATGGTGTGGGGTTGTGACCACACTTGGAGTTCAGACATTTTACAGAAAGTTAGACAGTGACAGCAGCTGTTGTCCCTGTGGAGGGATGTAGCAAGAAAGAGAAGTCTGACCTAGTGCCATGGCACATTTTGTCTTGGCCTCCCTAGTGGCAAAAGCAGGAAGGTCACTGGGGCCAGGCGGTCAAGGACAGCCTGGGCAATGTACTGGGATGGGGAAGAGCAAGAGGAGGAAGCTCTTTGAGGGGGAACAGAAATATAGTTTAATTTTTACCTCATGCCTAAGATTTGAGCACCTTCTGTTGTACCAGAGAAAAGCAGGTATGCCCCTCAGATTTTTGACAGTTTGGTTTCCACACACACAGGCTCATGTGTACAGAGAATAGATCGTGAGGGGCAACATGTGAGAGGTTGTCTCTATACCCCAGTGGAACAGGACTTAGAGGAAAGAAAACTAGATGTTCGTTAGTCCCAAATACATCAAACCATTTCTTATTTACAGAAAACACAGGCATCCCTAACAGGAAACACGGGCATCCATGACAGCATGATTGACAGGTGTGGTCAGTGACTCCCAGGCAAAGCACCATCCAAGGGGAGTGGTGTGGTCCAGAGAGGAGTCACATGGTTGTTCAGGGAGGAGTGGAATAGTGCTCTGGGTTGAAACTCTATCAAGATATGGATCCAACTTGCTAGCTGGAAACACCTCTTCTGTGGTGTCAGACAGTTGTAGGGAATGAGCCGTGAGCAAATGGATAGTTGAATTAGGAATACAAATCAAATGACATCATAACACGTCTGACATGCTTTCCTTATAAACAGAGAATATTACCTGCCATCTCCTTGCATGTCTGTCTATTCTATCTATCTATCTATCTATCTATCTATCTATCTATCTATCTATCTATACTCTATCTATTTATCTGTCTGTCTGCCTGTCTATTCATCTACCTGTCTGCCTGTCTATGCATCTACCTATCTGCCTGTCTGCCTGCTTGTCCATCCATCTACCTGTCTGTCTGTCTGTCTGCTTGTCCATCTACCTGCCTGCCTGTCTGTCCATTTACCCGTCTGCCTGCCCATCAGTCTGTTCATCTGCCTATCATCTATTCATCAGAAGTTCAGACACCATCTAGTCATTCTCCCATCCTTCCTTCTTTCCATCCGTTTCTTCTCTCTCTGTTCATCTAGTCATCCAGCTGCAGGACCTTTCCTTTATCCACCCCTGCCAGTGCTTGAGACTCTGTGAAGAGATGTGCAAGCATCTATTTCCCTTTCTAGAGGAAGGACAGTGGGAAACAGAAGAGCTATTGATCTTTGTTTGTTTGGGCTCCTAGCTGTGTAGAGAAAAAGGTTTTAGTCTATAGAACAGCATCATAACAATATCAAGACCTATGCATTTTTTTCCAATAGGTAATTCCAGGCTGAAGACAATGTATTTGAAAAACTGCCTAGTGTGCCATGATATTAAAACAGTAGGCCACAATGCCTGCAATCTACCATCTATTGATAATGAGATTACAGTCTCCAGCTGTCCAGTGTTCTCCCCTCTGGGGTTCAGCATTCTATTCAGTTGTTGGGGAACACCCATGGCTGGACCGAGAGCAGGGCCTTGATGGTATAAGCAAGTCTTTTGCTCACATTGGGTGTAAGAACTCATGTGGCTTTATAAGGACCCGCCACGCCTGCCTAGTCTTATATCACCTTAGGAAGCAAGTCCCTAAAATAACTTGTTCAAAGTTAGAAAATCAGATTTCTATGTACACATCTGAATCTAATCATGATATCCACACATATGGCTTGTTTATTGTGTTGAAAGGCTTCTCTCTGCTGCCAAAGGGGAGCACTAGCAAGTCCAGTTATTACTGAACTTGTGAGGCCTGCATCGGAAATAGTTTGTTTGAGTTTGGAGGTTGAATTTCAGAGGCACTTTGGCAAACAACAGTATGTTCAGAGGTTGGCCAAGGTTGTTAATAATAATAATAATACGGATGTAACGCTGAGGTGTCCTGTGCCTCACGACTGCTTTTCAATCCTCACTCGATTTTACCTTTGAGTAAGTTGAAGATTAGAAAGCTTGAGCTGCCAAAGGTTTCACAGCAGTGATGGAAGCCCTGATGTCAAGTCTGAGCTCTTACCCACTGACTGCCATGAGGAACTAGGAGCGTCTGGGCTGATGAAAGAACCGAGTAGCTGGGGGGGTGGTAAGTGTGTGCGTGCACATGTGTGTGTATTGTGTGTGTATGTGCATGTGTGCATATGTATGTCTGTGCGTGTGTGTACACACATGTATGTGCTTATTGTGTGGAGGCCGCTGATTGATGTCTGGTATCTTCTCTATTAGTGTTTACTTTTTGCATCAGGCTCTCTACCTTTTTAACTTTTTTGATCATTTCTCTTTTTTCCTCTTTTTTTTTATTTTGAGACAAGGTTTCTCTGTAGTCCTAGCTGTCCTGAAACTCACTGTGTAGCGCAGGCTGCCTCAGACTCACACATCTCTGTACGCCTCTGCTTCCAGGGAGCTGGGGTTAAAGGTGTGCTCCACTGTGGCCTCCTTACAACAGGACGCTGCACCGTGGACGCCAAGCTCAGGTCCGCAGCTAGCCTGGCTGCGTTCTGGGGATCCACACCTGCCCCCCAGCACTGGGTCACAGATGTGTACTGTCAGAGACTCAGGTCCTCAGGCCTGCTCAGCAATCAATTTATTCTTGGAGCCATCTCCTCAGCCCAAAGGGTAGAAAGTTTTGTTGTCATTTAAAGAAGTGCTCATCCTTATAATTCACAATTCAAGTGAAAGCTGGGAGACCTTTATTTCAAGAATGGAGAAAAAAATTGGATATTAAGATATCAAAACCAATGCTACGACGGCTAGCTAATGGAACCGGTAACCAAGTTATTGTTTTAGTACATATATATACATATATATGTGTGTGTGTATATATATACATATATATGTGTGTGTATACATATATATATGTGTGTGTATATACATATATGTGTGTGTGTATATACATATATGTGTGTGTATACATATATATGTGTGTGTGTATATATATATATATATGTGTGTGTATATACATATATATATGTGTGTGTATACATATATGTGTGTGTATATACATATATATGTGTGTGTATATACATATATATGTGTGTGTATATATACATATATGTGTGTGTGTGTGTGTGTACTGAAGACTATATGTATAGACTCTTGTGCCCATGCTCTGTCTTAAAAGTTCACTGCAGAATGGACATCAAGTGTTGGTAGTCATCTCTTTCTGCAGTGCGATGTGACTGAGTCTTTGGAGCTATGTGAGCCTTAGGCTTGGCACCCTACCTCACTGTATTCTTGGAGGGATCCAGTAAGTTAATGTGCTGCGAATGGTTTGTGACGATCACGCTACACACACATGAGGGAGTCAATAAGCAAAAAAGAGGATGTGTATGCCATACATTCCTTTGGCTTAAACAACAACAACAACCTATCTCATCAAATGGATCAACCTTTACAGCTACTGAGTGAACCACACATCTGTCGAATATGGTGGACACAGACATAAACCCAAGGAGGGGTGGTGAAGTGAGGTTCCCAAGAGGACTCGCTCGCACTGTATCTGGGTTCATAGAGCAGAATTTACTGCAGCCAAGTGATTGAGGGAAGGAGCCATGCTTCCTGGAGGCAGGGGAGCCGAGGTGGTCACCTCCTCAGCCAGGAGAGCGGGTACTTATCAAGAGCAGGTCCTACATCTTACAATACTGGTCATGGAAAGGTCAGAGCGTAAGTCTTTCGTACAACTAAAAGAAACCTCAAGATTATATTGGGGACATCCAAAACATTTAACCATTGGTATATCTGTTGAAGCATTCTTTGTTTTTTAGACATGAATTTAATAGTTGCTATTGTTTTCACTGATTATAAAAGTACTAACCCTAAAAGCATAAGTCAAGTTTAGCTAGAAAATCCAGACCTATGCTCCCTTGTCTAAGAAACTACCGTGGAGCCAGCAAAGTGAAGTTGAATCACTGAAACAACAAAAAGTCGGAGAAGGAAGCTCCATGGTTGCCTTTAGCAACTATTTCTTCTTAGATTGAAACCAATACTACTGTGTGTGTGTCGTATGCGTATGTGTATTTCATTAGTTACTAATTCATCAATGAATCACCTAGTGTCTTTCCTACAAATCTCTCCTCGAGGCAATTTTCAGTGTCAGAAATAGAGAAAATTATCAACAGCATTTGTGATTTGTCTCATTATGAGTTGAACAAAGTGTACGGAACACCATCATATCTGGAGCACTATAATAGAAGAAAGAGCAGAAGTCGCAGGCAATGTGAAGAAAGGAGGTCTAAATTAAAGTGCCTACCCATCCATCACGCCCACAGCGAAGGACAGCGAAGAGCCGAGCATTCGCCTGCCATTCTCCTCATGAGTGAAGAGAGATAAGTCACCTCTCAAATGAAGACATATATTTCTGGGGATCGATAGTCATAGATTATATTGTCACACATGAATGTGAATAAATGTCTTTGACTATATATATCTCTATATTTCTACCTGAATGTGAAGTTTTGAATACCTGTAACACCGCTCACCTTTTCTCATGAGAAAGCATCTGAGACGGCACTGCTCGAATCCTGGCATATATAAAATGTATGAGGACTTATAAACATGATTTTATCGATCAATAAGTCGTGAACCAAGCTAATAATCCAAGGTTTTTTTTTTTTAAAAAAATGTATATAAATGCAGGTTTAAAAAAGAAAAGAAAAGATGGAGGGAGGGGAGTCTCACAATGAAAGTATATTCAGAAGTGTGCATGTGCAAGCGTGCATGTGCAAGTGCACATGCCAAAGACCATCAGAGTAATAGTGAAAATTCAGCAAATGCGAAGTCACTGCAAATTAACTCTCCAGAAAAAGGCAGTTACATTGTTCTATCAGCGTGGGCGCTTTGGGCAGTTTTTTCTACTTTGGAATGCTAACTGTTCAGATTGACGCATCTGTTTTCAATTTTAAAAGGTATTTGTTAATTTTAACAAAAATAAAAGGCAATGTTGAAAAAAATTGAAAGCTGACAAGCTTGAGTTGAAAATAGACAAAGAACTCCAGGCAAGCACTTTGTCTGGGCTCTGCCGAATGCTCATTAAAGTGGTAAAGCTTCCATGAAAGGCTAAGATTTGCTTAGGTACTACATGTAACATACTACATGTCAAGCTTCCCAAGTGTGTTCCACTCTCAGAAGTTATATTGTTATGAAAAAATGATGAGGTCCAGAGAGATGGCTCGGAGGATGAGGTGCTTGCTGTCAGGTCTGATGATCTGAGTTTGATCCCAGCACTCTTGTGGTAGAAAAGAGAGAGCCAACTTCTTCAAGTTGTCTTCTGACTTCCATACAGTGCCGTGGCACACACACACACACACACACAGAGAGAGAGAGAGAGAGAGAGAGAGAGAGAGAGAGAGAGAGAGAGAGAGAGAGAGAGATCACGTTTTTAATGATAAACTCCTTCTGTGGTTGCTGAGTGTGCACAGAGGTTTCTGTGGGCCTTTACAATCATCACCCCCCATTCCTCATTATTAATGCTGCCCCTTTACAATCATCACCCCCCCATTTCTCATTATTAATGCTGCCCCTGAGCAGATCTTGAGGAGCCATTGCAATGGGAATCATTCACTTAAACCCAGTCTTTGAGTTGGGATCCACTCCTTCACAATGAAGAAGAAAATCATCCCAAGCTTCCCTGTCACCACCCAAGCCAGAGGACTATCTATCACAGGAATCTTGGGTCCTGAGAAACAGATTAGCCACCTCAATAAAATACTGTAACCACAGTTTGAGACAAATACCCTGTTACACAGAAGGTCAGAGGTCAACCAACATGACAGGGAACCTGGAACATATTTATCACTGGCCAAGCTTCAAAGTAAGTTTTAAATTTTGTCAGACATGAAAAGCTGCTGCCAGCTGGTGTCAAGATAATTCCTCTCTGTGTTAAAATCACACTTAGATATGGTCGATCGTCAAAATTAAGTAATTAGTCCAAACACTGTACACACCTGGCACCATTCCTACCAACACTTAGGGGTATATTATGAGGACTTCTGTACTTCCCCAGATAAGGTCATCGCCAACTAACACAACCCTGTAGCTAGCACAGCTGGGAAGAAATGGGTTTCTAGCTGTGGCTCGTACCAAGACAGTGGAAGGAGACAACATCGTATTCCAAGTTTTGAAGGGCAATGTAGAGGTCTATTCCCTGCTATCCCCACCTTAGCTGAAAGAACACTAACTCCCAGGTTTACTGTTGGAGCTTTTGTCATTTAAAAGGATTCTCTATTTTTCAAATGTGTGTGTGTGTGTGCGCGTGCGTGCATACGTGCATGTGTACAGGCGAGCATGCGTGTGCATGTGCGTGCGTGTGCACACACTCACGTTGCGGTCAAACTCGGGTCATCAGGGTTTGTGACAAGCGTCACTACCATCTCTCCCCTACATTTTAAGTCACCATATTTTGTGGCTAAACTTCATTCTTCAATTAGCAAGAAATGTAGCACAAACATTTGGAAACTCTTTGGATGTGAGAAACCATGTGCTAGTGATTCACAACATTTTGTAAAAAAAAAAAAAAAGAAAAAGAAAAAAGAAAGAAAGGAAAAGAAAAAACAGAAAGAAGTAGACTATGAGAAGAGTATTAAGATGCCTAGTAAAATTAACGAGAGAAAAAAACTGTTAAAACACACAAAGATAAGTTATTATGAATTAATTTGTAATATGTTTGGCTTCGAAATTATTTTACAGCTTTAATTACATTTAATGGTGGAAATATTGGTTCAGCCCTGGTCTATAGTGGCATTTCACTGGACAGGTATAAGATTCAGAATCACAAGTCGGACCATTGTTAACATGAAAGTCACATTCTATTTTAAAATGAGGGATGATAGGTGTTGGTGGTTTCTGGCTGTGGACCATCCCATGATGCTGAGGGATATTCTGCTAGAACCATGCTGGGTACCTCCCGTCCTTCCTAGACATAATTGGGGTTTCTGTTTCCCCTACAGGCTCTGTCTACCGAGTCACCACAAAGGAAGCATCGTGCCATGTAACATGTCAGCCTTATAGAAAGTTTTCTTGTTAGCAAGTAGCCAAATTGTGGGAGTTCTGGTTTCATTTCCTGGGGGGGGGGGGAATCAGTGTATTTCCCCCACACCTCAATGAAGCACAATAAAGATTTATTTTATGCTCCAATAATCTCTGGCAAGAGCCCGGTGCCTCCCTCTGCCATCTCACAGGGAGCAGCACATGAAGATCTGGGAACCGGGAAGGTGGGGGGGGGGGGGGCAAAGAGAGGTCATAGTGGGCAGGGCAACAGGAAAACCATCCAGGCTTTGAACACAGAGATTGTAAACGTGGACTGTTTGTAAACTTACTCTTTTTGTCAGGGTTGCGTATGTTCTCTTTGCTCATCCCACAAATCAGGCAGATTATTATTCCAATCACCAGAGGAAGAGAGAGTCACATTAATTTGTAGTAATTAATGGCACGGACGCGTTTGACAGCACATGTTAACAAGCCCCTTTGATTGTTTGGATCTCTAACTGTGGCCCTTCTTGTTTGCGTCACCTCCAAGGAATTCGTAATATCAAAGCTTAACGGCATCTGATACTTGTCAAAATGCAATTTATAAAAGTTTAATTCTTTTATTGATTTAGTTTGGTTTTGATGCCTGCAGAGTCAGCTCCCTTGACAGAACTTAGCGGATTCAAATGCTTGTCACCAGCTCGGCCCTCTTTTTGCAGGGAACAATTGCCATAGGCCAAGCCAACAGGCATGGTTTAATTGCCATTAATTAAAAGCATCAATCTCTTTTTTCTTCAGTTGCTCTGCTCTTAAAGGGGGCTGCACATATCTCTCTTTTCTTGTGTTTGTCAGAACACCTTCTGGCAAGCAGAGTTAACCCCTTCCATCTTGCTAAGCACTTTCTGGATAATCTTTTGAAGCACTGCTCTTGTGATCTGATATGAAATGCATGCGGTTCGGTGATATTTAACAAACCGGATTCCTTCTTTATTGCTGTATAATGAGGTCAAACGAAGCCCTCCATGGGTTGTATACATGCTTAAATGATTTTTTGCATCAAATTCTTTTTGACAGCAAATAAAGCTGGAGCCAAGCACAACATCAGCTACTTACAATTGGAAGGGAGGGGAGAAGATGGGAGGGAAAATGAGCTTCTCTTTAAAACAAAAACACATATGTGCTTTTAAAACATTAGGTGCAAGGAACCTTCCAGCAAAATAAGTCTGCCTGGTCATTTTTCAGATTGGAAGCAATTAGTGAGATTCTCGGGATAAGGGGAAGTGCTGAGCTCAACAGAGTCCAAATGATTATACAGTAAATATTATTCCCGTCCCGTTTACCTTCTAGTATTATCATTAAATCTATTTCATTTAGAAGATACCCGGTGATGTTGTGAGCAAGGCAAAAATAATGAGGAGAACTCATCGCTCACTTTGATGGGGGAAGGTAAGGAGGGTGGAGAAAGTGGGTAGGCTCTTCTTCTTCTTTTTTAACTTGGCCACA